>NC_048553.1:11121439-11423101 GCF_902806685.2 Maniola hyperantus
GTTCCTCCCAGTGTTGGGAACAATAAGCAGAGAGACTATCAGCTTTTATAAAATAAGGAAGGTCTGGCACGCGCTGGCTCTTAAGCCATAAGAGAATTCTAGGCCAAAAATAATCATAAAAGTATGAGAATAAGACTTTTTTATACACTTAAAGATTTAACTTTGTCATAAGTTCTTTATTCGTCCTGGGACTTCAACAATGGAGTAGACTTTACCTAGAATCACAATTTAAGTAATTTTTCTCAGAAACTCTACTGAGAAAATTGAGATAATAATAAAGTCTAGCTCAATAAACTGAGTAAATATTTTACCTTTAGAAGTTTTCTTCAAGTAGCTTTCTTATTGAACTCTCTACAAACGGCGAAGGAGATTTACTTTTCATCAGATCTGAAGTTTGCCTGCAAATATTTTGATACTATCTAGATACACATAGGGTGTAACCAGAACGCTCGCAAAAATGAAAGCAGGTGATAGTACTGATGATTACTAATATGATACCACAAAAAACGTGAAAAAAAAAAAAAAAATATACTACGTATATTTTGTAAAATTACACGATATATTGCAAATAAAACAACTGATTGACGCTACGTAAGTAGGTAAGTGACCGAACGTTGCGTAAGTAGGCCATTCGGAGTCAATGCCACGTCGCGTCGTTGGCCCCAGTTTTGAACAAACTACAAAATGAGGCAAATGGTTATTGGTATTGGATTGTGTTTAGATAGTATAACAATAATACTAAGTTTTTGCTAGCGTTCTGATTACATCCTATATAGACTGACTTGGGTATTCCAAAAAATCTCGCCTTATTTCTTAAAGGGCACCTCTGTGCACAATTTCAGCTTTCTAGGTCAAAGGGTTTATGCTGGGCGTTGATAAGTCAGTCAAAGAAACAAAGCTCGTCTGTGTTAGTAGTTACTAAAATGTATATATAATTAATCTTAATGTAAGTGAACAGTATGTTCTTTTTGAGAATAAATTCTTTAAACCGAAGCTAAGTTCAAGCGGACGAAGTTATCTGCTAGTATGGAAATAGAAACGTAAAACGAATATGATTTTTTCATCATTTTTATTTTTATCCTAAAAAGTTATATAGTTCGTACAAAATGACTCCTCACGCGCCATTTCAACTTTATGGGTCAATGTCATGTCAAAAGTATGGTTCATCTTTAAAATAAGGACGAATATCGTACTTTTGACACAAAAAGTTAAAATAGCGCGTGAGGAGTTAAAGTTTACGCGTTATAAGTTCATTTAAGCTGACTAAATTTTTGTAGCCTAAAAAATTCAGTCAATTTCAAAAAAGAAGAAAATTCTGTACATACTTCAAAGCCAACTAAGAAGTTAAATATGTCTGGTAGAGTACCTATAGCAAATCATATGATTATTATATTAATCTGATCGCTTATTTATTATTACATCAATTATTTCTTCCAGTGAAGCTAATTACGTGCCGCTAAATGAGAAAAGGTTGAAGCCAGAAGGTTTTTATTACCTGAAAAGTAATAAAGGTTCATTAGTGCGTGCAATCTACCGTTAGTGATGTCACAGCCTAATCATACACAGTCTAGAAACAGGCGCGCCGTAAACGTAGTCATAGAGGGTATTTTTAGGGTTCCGTAGCCGAATGGCAAAAAACGGAACCCTTATAGATTCTGTTTGTCCGTCTGTATGTCACAGCCACTTTTCTCCGAAACTATATAACTGTATTCTGTGAACCGCATTAAGGTTTTTACACAAAAATAGAAAAAAACAATAAATTTTGGGGTTCCCCACACTTAGAACTGAAACTCAAAAATGATTTTTTGATCAAACCCATATGTGTGGGGTATCTATGGATAGGTCTTCAAAAATGATATTGAGGTTTCCAATGTCATTTTTTTCTAAACTAAATATTTTGCGCGAGAGAAACTTCCAAAGTGGTAAAATGTGTGTGTGTGCCCCCCCCCCCCCCCCTGTAACTTCCAAAATAAAATAAATAAAATAAAATTAAATAAAATTTCTTTATTTCAGACCGTGGTCCATATGGTGTTAGTAAATAGTAGTAGTAAAAATAAGAGAGTGATAAAACTAAAAAAAAAATATATGTTGTACCTACATTACCATGCAAACTTCCACCGAAAATTGGTTTGAACGAGATCTAGTAAGAAGTTTTTGATTTATCGTGCAAAATGTCGATAAAATACGATTGTACTACGGAACCCTCAGTGCGCGATTATGATTCGCACTTGGCCGGTTTAGTTATTAGTCTACTAGTTGATGCCCACGACTTAGTTCACGTGAATTTAGGTTTTTAAACATCTCGTGGGAATTCTTTTTCTACACCCATGAAAAAAATCACGTCAACCTGTTGCTCCGTTTTAATGCGATTCAATGATTTGTCATTTTGATTGCAACATGATTTGTAACTTTTTATCCCGGGAAACCACAGGGTTTTACGTTGAAAGATCTAAATCCAGGCAGACAAAGTAGCGGGCACTACCTAGAACATTCAGAAAGCCAAACTTAGTAATACTTGTACTGCCTTAACTTTGCTCAAAATAGTCTTAAGATTCCAGAGAGTCCAAAACACAGTTTGATTTAATATTTTTGAAGGCAACGTTAGTGGCTTTCGTAGATTCACTTTCAATGTCAAAATCAGTGCCCTTAAATGTATAAATACGAAAGTGTGTTTGTTTGTTGGTTTGTTGGTTTGTTCTTCAATCACGTCGCAACGGTGCAACGGATTGACGTGATTTTTTGCATGGGTATAGATAAAGGAGAGTGAGATAGGCTACTTTTTATCCCGGAAAATCAAAGAGTTCCCACGGGATTTTTAAAAAACCTAATTCCACGCGGACGAAGTCGCGGGCATCAGCTAGTCTAAGATAAATATGTAGGTACTTACTTAATTACACTTAAAATCTTTTAACCCTACTTATTTGTAAACTGAACTTGCAATTTTTTTTCTACTTTTGTAACCCTAACTTATTTTCTTAAACATCAATATATATTATTTTGGTTTCATTATCATCATAGTCTACCACGCTGGCCATGTGCGGTTTGATAGACTTCACACCTTTGAGAACATTATGGAGAACTCTCAGGCATGCAGGTTTCCTCACGATGTTTTCCTTCACCGTTAAAGGAAGTGATATTCAATTAATTAAAACGCATACATCTAACTCGGCCGTGCCCGGGACCGAACCCCCGACCTCTGATTAGAAGGCGGACGTCCTAACCACTAGGCTATCACAGCTTTCATTGATATTTTGGTTTACTGTTTATTATTATCTTACTCTGTGGTGTTACAATATTATGAACACGACTTTTGTAAGCATTGAGCGACAACGAAAAATATGGAGCTAAATTAAACAGGCGTTAGTAGGAGGAAAATATACAAAAAAATAGTCAAGGGGGAGTTGGAGGGGTTCCTTATGATTTATGAAGGTAAAGCGACTTTTTTAAGAGGGCAGGTGATGATGATGAGGCTCCTCCAAATTTTGCTATAAAAACTAATGAGATATGCTTATTGTATAGTCAGTTTGTATGTCACTAGCGACAGCCCGCGGCTTCGCTACCGTGGGAATTCCAAAAAATCCGTCCTTATTTATTATTATTTATTAAATCAATACTAAGCGCGCTTTTTGACCTTTGATAAAAGGTTACTGATTTGACTTATTTAGTTGTTGTATTAGTTGTCAATTGACAAATACCGGATTACGTATTAGTACAAAATAGCTTGCAGTCTAGAAAAGACATAGTGCACGTTTTATCTCAAGAAAACAAAAACTTTCCACGGATTTTTCATACAAAAAATTCCTTTCATGCTAACAAAATCGCAGCCATAAGCTAGTAATCAAATAAATTACAGCAAAGCTTATTATAAGGTGCACATCTTGAATCACAAGATGCCCATTACGGGCACGCTGTAAGCACTCTGAACTGCGAACAAACAAGAAAGAAGCGTTCAAAAACCTAATCTACTGCAAACTGTCGTTAATAAAACTTCCCCGAACTCTCCTCGGGGTGAGATAATATTTTTCAACCAAACAAACATTCTGTTTCGGGGTAGCCGAGAGATCACGCTGGCGACGTCTCGCGCGACCATTTTTTGTCTGAGACCGATTTTATTCAAAAACTAGCTGATGCCCGCGACTTCATACGCGTGGATTTAGGTTTTTAAAAATTCTGTGGGAACTCTTAAATTTTCCGGGATAAAAAGTAGCCTACGCCCTTTCCCGGGTTGCAAGCTACCTCTGTACCAAATTTCGTCAAAATCGGTTGAACGGTTGAGCCGTGAAAAGCTAGCAGATAGACAGACAGACAGACACACTTTCGCATTTATAATATTAGTATGGATTTACAACTAGCTACATTGCGACTCCCCGTCTTACAGTTCTATAAGTTTTTAAGTATGTGTTGCCTGGAAGAGATAAGTGATAAGGTCGCCCTTTGTTTTTTAAGTGTATCCTGTATTCTTACTCTCTGTAATTCTAGTAACAATAAAGTTGTTTTAAATTGAAATAAAACTTCTAAGCGTAGGACTACGAAAACGTACCACAAAATTTGTAAATTGACTATAATATGGCCATTTCATTGTACAAATATTTACTAAGCTGCATACAAAAATCACATGGTTATTCATAATTTTCATGATGATTTTTATACGTTATTTGGACATATTCGGCGTGGAGGACCCTCCAGTCATGCCAGCTATTTTGTGGGACAATAATTGTTTACTTAGTGTTATTCAGACAATTTCGACACCCCACCGAATCGACATGATTTATACCTGCGCACTAAACCTGAATCGAGAATTTTTACAGAGGAAAACTTGGGTGCCTTGTTGAACCGAACCTATCCATGAAGATTCAGCCTGTTATTAATCACTAAAAAACAAGACAGACAAACAAACGAGAAAGATAAATTGTGTTTGTGTCAGTTTCAACTCGACGTCTCGCGATACCGATGCCCCATCTAAAGTTTAATGCCTTTTGCAACAAAAAGTCTTTAGTCTGGTCTTACTCTAACAAGAAGTGTACCGTACGCATCGGAGATCATAATACCTTGATAACTCTCGGTAATGTAGTACGAGGCATGAGGGTATAAGCCCATTTTGCCCTCATAAACAATTTTACGGTACGTCTGGCATTACATGTTTTTAGTGAACCTCTGTGTCACTTGGAAGTATTATGTATTCTGTTTTACCTTTGAGGTGTTTGTTTTAGTGGAGATCACCCACTGCGACTTTTTGCAGCGATACAGTAGCGATTCAGCTGCATAGAGGTTGCGGTTGCGATACAGTAGCGATGCCTGAATCCAAATACAGAGTGTAACCAGAACGCTGGCAAAAACGAAGAGAGATGATAGTAATATTGATGTGATACACCAAAAAAAGCAAAAAACAAATTGAAAAAATCCTACATTTTGTAAAAGTTCAAGATACGTTCAAAATAAAACATCTGACTGACGCTAGAGGTCAACGGACGTTGCATAAGTAGGCCACTCGGAGTCAATGCCGCATCGTACGTAAAGTTTTGCACGCTTTACATTGCGAGTTTGAAAAATACTAAGTCACTAAAACTACAAAATGAGGACAAAATGGTAATTGGTATAATTGAATTGTATTTGATATAATTGAAATGTAGGCGATGCCTAATAATGATTAATTTTGTCCGCGTGGACTTAGGTTTTTAATAACTATACAGTCCGGCACAGGTTGAGATGGCAATCGGGGTATGGGGCGGAGGGACCGGATGCCCTGCACACCCGCACGTTACCCGCGCTAGCCCGCATTTCCCCCCCAATTGCTATCTCGACTTGTCTAGTACTGTAGGTACGTAGGAATTCTTAGATTTCCCGGGATATAAAGAATGCTATGTGTGTCAAGATTGGTAGCCATGCAATACTAACGGACAGATAGGCACTTTTAACAAGAATTTAAAATAAATTTAAAAATTGGTACTAAATATAATTTTTATACTTCTATATCTAATACAGATTTTCATATACAGCTCAAATAAAAATCTAACTACATATTTATGAATAGCGCAGAGGCATTGCAGTTGAGAACGCGCACCGAATATAATCCGAATAAAATTCAAAAGTATTAGAAAGAGTAAAATGCAACTTGTGCAACTAAAATGCAACAAAGGCGGCAACAAAAAGCGCAAAGCTGCAACTGCAACACGGCAAATAGGATTGCATTAAAATTCAATGTGGGCATGAAAATAGAAATGGGTGAAATTGTGAATATGGATTGCACGTATATTTTTGTTCGGAATTGTGTAGAATTATTTAGTTAATTTGGTGGAATTCGGCTTTGTTAGAACTAACAGTAAAGCTTCCCTATTTGCGGCAGATTTTTTTGAATGAAAAAGTTGAGACCTTCTTGAATTAAGCGTAACATAATAATATGTTTTGAGTTGTTAACTTATTTTAAATTACTTAATTTTTTAAAGTTTTAATTTAATGTTTTGTTATTTTTGAATTAGATTTAAGTTTATTTAATAGAATTATTTGTCTGTTATTATTATACCTTCTAAACTAAATAAAAATAAATATTAAAATTGGTTTAAAATAACCTCAAGTATTAAACTTATTTTCCTGAAATTTTGCACCATGGAGACTGCTTTCTATATTCACTTAATTTAGAGCCTCGATAGCTCAACGGTTAAAGGAGAAGACTGAAAACTGAAAGGTCGCCGGTTCAAATCCCACTCGTTGCACTATTGTCGTACCTACTCCTAGCACAAGCTTTACGCTTAGTTGGAGGGAAAAGGGGAATAATAGTCAGCAAGCAATTAACTTGGCTGATAATCTATAAAAAAAACTATTCATAATCCGTACTAATTTTACAATTGCCAAAGTGTATATGGCTGTCTGTCTGTTACCTTTCCTCGGTCTATCTGCTTATCAGACTTATTTCACAGATTACATCCAAGAGTTCCCATAAGACTTTAAAAAACGTAATATCACCCAAAATTTTTGTTTTTTTTTTCTCTTTATTTTGAAGCTTAGTCACCGGTTGTTTCAAACCATTGGTCTTCGTAAGATACGTTCGTTAAAATTTAACAGACGTAGACGAACTTTAACATCTGTTAATTTAAGTGCGTTGCTTCATTCTACAAAAAACTGTTCGTCATTGTTATTTTGGTCGAAACTAACCCTAAAAATTAACTTACTTCTCCGTATCCTTTTTTTATTTCATTTTATATTAAATTATATAGTAAACACTTTTTCTTTCTTACAAAATCTTCAAAAAAACTATCATTAAAAACTAAAATTAAATTGATTCCATTATAATTTGTAAATAAAATATTCCGTTTGTAAGAAGTATGAAGTTACGAACTGATTTGACGATCACCAATGGCGCCAGCACTGGTTAACGTAAACGTAACTTTTTAACGAACGTTAGCGCTAATAGATGCTGAATCAACGCTTTTTCTTTACTTACGGTCGTTAGCGCCATATTTAAAGGTTACGTGTCCGTCAAAATTTGTTGAAACCACGGAACAGAAAAAACAGTTCTTTCTGTTCTTTCTGTTCTGTTCTTTCTGTTCCGTGGTTGAAACAACCGGCCCTAAGTGACTATGTCGCTTCGGAAGGTAAACAATAAACAATAAAAACATATATATTATAATAACTTGGCCTGATCACTCGCAGGGAAAGAAAGAAAGGTAACACAATTAAAAATATTTAAATTAGAATCCAAAATATTACACAAACTTAACCTGAATGATTCATTCCGAACACACTCCAGCAACACAATATGGTATATATCTTCAATTACTCCACATGTGGAGCAATTGGGGGAAACTGTTTTTTTAATAAGGAAAGCAAATTTGTTCGTTGGAATGTGTCAAAATAAAATTCTAAAATGTTTCAACAAATTACTACTATTTTGTTATAAATAAACTAAGTTTGGGCCTAATAATCAGATATCGTGTTTTCCAATAATTAACCGAGCTATCTGCCAGCCGCTCCAGCGTGCGTGAACAATACTGCTGATCATACAGCTCTAATCAGCTGTTTTGTATTTGCTACCAGTTAGTTACAGCTATTGTACGCCACATACACAACAACGCGGCAAAAAAGTAATGTACATCGGCCTTTAGAATGACATTTCGGTTTTGTAGAGCGTTGTCTCTGTCACTCATTCCTGTATGACGTTTTGTCGATCTCAACGACAGGGACAACGCTCTACAAATCTGCTATCTCCTTCTAAAGGTCGATGTACATTACTTTCGGTCGCATACTGTACATAAAATATATACATAGAAACGACGAACGAAAATTTTTGACGACCTCCCTGGCGCAGTGGTAAGCGCTGTCTTACTAGTGGGAGGTCCTTGGTTTGATTCCCGGTAGGAGTATGGAATTTTATAGTTTCTAAATTTCTGGTCTGGTCTGGTGGGAGGTTTCGGCCACGGACACACAGCCGTGCGCCGCCGAGCGATTCAGCGTTCCGGTACGAAGGAGAAACCAATAAACAGACACACTTTTGCATTTATTAGGTACCTACTAGCTTATGCTCGCGACTTCGTCCGCGTGGACTACAAAATTTGAAACGCCTATTTCACCCTCTTAGGGGTTAAATTTTCAAAATCCTTTTTATAGCGGATGCCTACGTCATAATAGCTACCTGCATGATAAATTTCAGCCCGATCCGTCCCGTAGTTTGAGCTGTGCGTTGATCTAGATCAGTCAGACAGTCAGTCAGTCACCTTTTCCTTTTATATATTTAGATACTTATAATGGTTAGTGATGGATTCATAATGGAGTTTTGTAAGCATAAAAAAACTTAATGGAGCTAAAAATTGAAGTTACATTAACTTTACTTTTTACCTCAACGTTATAGAGAGGCATCATGTAAATATCTTTTTAAGAAAAAAATTCTCCAAGGCCCCGTGACAAACGAGCGTAGCGCCGTTTCACGGTGATTAGGAACCTGGGTCTATCCTCTCGAGGGATGAGGTGAGGAGATGAGGAGATGAGATCCCTTAGAGACTTTCTGTTGAGCACTTTTACATAATATGCGAAATTGGTTATAAATTAGTTATCTGAGAAATAGGTAAAAACCCTTCACACTCTGAGAGGAGATCCGTGCCCGGCAGTAAGCCGGCGATGGGTTGATCATGATGATGATGATGAATAGAATAAAGGCGGTGATTGTCAAACTTGGTGTTTTTTTTTGTTTTATTAATATTATTACCTAACACCAGACTCCTCCACCATTGGTGATATGATGGAACAATTTTTAAGAAAGAATATTTCACTCCGTTACATAGGCATAAGTAGAATTTTCTAGATAAGTATCGATATACATTGTTTAAACTGATTCATATTCAGACAAGTCTTTTTATATGTAAAGGTTTGCGAAATTCTGTTACATTATTAGGTAGGTACTTATTGATTGAACTTATTCATATTATTATTACTTGTATTAAAGTTTATTTCTTTCTTTTACAGGTAAGATTCTGCGTATACTACTCTTCCAACATTTCGAGGTATTCAGAATTGTATATACGATAATAATGTAATAAGAAAATATTTTGCTGAAACACTTTCCTTTGATGTCAAGAGAGGTGTAGCATTCCGAGAAATCCTCAACTCTTGAATATAAAATCCCCTAGGACTCAAAAACTACTGACTTTGTCTATGAAATTTTAAGCTTTTTATTTGAAAACTATAAATATACAATAATATAAACATACCAGAAGTGAAACTAAATATTAATCACAACGCGCAGAGGCTTATCGAGAGTTTTACCTTTTATTTATAACTGAGCTGATGCCCGCGACTTCGTACGCGTGGATTTAGGTTTTTAAAAATCCTGTGGGAACTCTTAAACTTTCCGGGATAAAAAGTCAATCAAAATGGCGACCTAAACACATTATAAATAGTCGGTCGAATCTCGAGTCGGAAAGAGACCAGCTTAAAAACCATCAACCAGTCGCATTTCTACAATCGACTCAAGATGGCTTTCTCGCAACAGATCACGTGACTTCCGTTTCAAAAGGTGGCAATTACAAGTGCGACAACAATAAGTTTGATATTTCAATGTGTGCTTTTTGAGACTTTAAACTTTTTCGAATACTCGGTACATTATTATAATAATATGTCTCGGTACCAAGAGTGAATAAATCCATACTAACATTTTCGTTTGGTTATGGCCTAAGCCTATGTGTACTTAAGTACTCGATTCTTATCTTGCAGTCTAGCTAAGTAAATTCTTAGATACCAAGTTTCTCGATCAAGCAAATGGATTAGTGTTAACTAGGCCGTGAAACAAAAAAAAACAAAGTCTGCAAACATAATCAAAGTTGGTAGAAACTTTTTTGATGAGCTAACTTCGCTAGTGATGTCTATAACTCCGGTGAATTATATTTACCTGCCTCCCTTTTGAGGTACCCGATCGAGTAAACCACATACGGCTTGCAAAGTTCTGTACCCAACTCGTTATCCCCTGAGAGGCAGTTTCGGGACGCATTAAACGGAATTGAGTCTTATGTAATTTTACATCTACCTGCTTTGAATTAAGGCCTCAGAACAAATACCTGTAGAAGTACCTAGCCCTATTGTGAATCTTACTGTTAAAGCGAGAAAGCTATATGCATTTAAGCTCTTAAATTAGAACGGGACGAATGATTATTTTTTGTCCTTATCACCGTGGCCACTTTTTTTGTTTGTCGAGATGTATTTTGTACGTGAGATCTTGACAAACAACGTGAAGTGAGGTTATGTGGACTCAAGTATTTTAAAGAAATAATTGATTTGTATTGTTGTTTTTTTGTTTTTGAAGTTATTGTGCAATGGTGGAGTGCAGTATACTAGGCTACAATAGTCGAAGCGAACGTAAAATAGAAGGAACAACATTTCACAAGTAAGTCTGCTCGAGCGAGAGGGACTATAGGGGCCACGCTAGTTGCATATCTGTAGGTATATATCTGTGTACAAAATGATGTAAATGGTTATTGGCATTGGATTGTGTTTAGGTAGTATAACAATGACGCTAAGCTTTCGCTAGCGTTCTGGTTACATTCTATATATGGTATAGAAAACAAATATAATAATAATCACGAGTATTCCGTACAACCAATCACAAAAATGATACCGGGTTGTTATTATTCAAAAAATGATCTACGAAAACATTTACAAAAACAGAATAATTAATTGAAAATTCGTCATAAGTAAAGTATAAATTTCACCAAAATATTTCATTTAGTCGATTTATGAAGGCTTTTAATTGGACGATTTTACTGGACGAAATAAATGTCATTTAATTTTCATATAAAATTGACGCATACAGTTCATTCGGTGTTTGCACTGGCGATGCCGTGCCGGTGTGAGTTGATTATTCTGTGCTATATTTGACAATGTGTCCCAACGATGGAGACCAGAAGCGAGCAACGAGAAGTGAGTGTGTAGCTAGGAATCTAGGATAGCTTTTTTCAGACCTGGGCGTGTTTGGAACCCTCGTAGCTTTAGTTTTAAGTTCGTGTAATAATTATCATCACTCGACCATCAAAAAGTGTAATTTATTACCTATTTTGAATAAATTATTTGACTTTGATAGTTTTGTCGCTGGGCTCTGAGCGAGTGCGACAGACGATCACTCGCTCCTGCGCAAACTATGTGAGTATTTTGACGGCCAAAATAGCGTTGCTGAGCAAGTTTTTCTTTGATAGCTCTTGTCGCTGCGACAAACTAGTAGAGAGAGAGTTCTCGCCGATACTAATTAATCTCAGCGATCAACTATTAATATATTTATCACCTTTATTGACACAGAATCACACAATGATTGTTCGTTTCTTGAGCGAGAATATAGGCGATACCTATTTTCTCGTCGGTGGTGGGACCAGTGCTTATAGACACAAGTGTCTATAGGTGCGAACAGGTAAAAACTTCTTTCTCGCTCATTCGCACATCAATCTATGTCGCAAACGATATGAACTGAATTATTTTTGTCCGAGTTTTTATACTACCGCATCGCTTTTATTACCTTTGGGGGAATTCATTTATCCACATCCCCGTGTCCGGCCGATATAATACTTACTCGCAGTATTTTTTTATTGGTTTAATCATGTGTACATACATGACAGTTTGTATTTGTTCACTCTTTTTATGGAGCATTTTATTGTAAGCTTTATTTAAATCAAGGCGCGTTCGAATCGAGTTTCGGATTGTAATAAAATGGTCTGGTTTTGTATATGCACTGTGATATATGTAACTAAAATATAGATATAGAAACGATAGATAAAATGCTTTTTTGGAATGATTTGTTTTGGAAAATATTTTCTAGTATTCAGTCTAAGCTGACGTTTGCAGTTTTTGATTACACTTTGTTTATTTTCATCTATGATTATACTTTCTACGCCAAACTCGTTAATCGTACTGCTAAATTAATTTTCAAGCAAAATCGATAAACATAAAATTCTCATCT
Organism: Maniola hyperantus; assembly: GCF_902806685.2. Lineage (NCBI taxonomy): Eukaryota > Metazoa > Arthropoda > Insecta > Lepidoptera > Nymphalidae > Maniola > Maniola hyperantus. The sequence goes on from NC_048553.1 coordinate 11,133,867, forward strand.
GATTTATGGCACATCTTTGCTAATAAAATAATACTTAATGCTTTAATTTCACGATATTATTTCAGTAAAATCGAAGGCCGGGCAAGAGTTGGCCATAATTTTTATCTATTCTTTTGTGAGAAGTCTCAATTTCAATTTCAGTTAATTGCAATTCCATATATACCATTTACATACAAGGTAGGATTATGGATATCCAGTTTGGGTGTCGCAATTCGGTCTGAACAGTAGACCTTAGTAGGGAGACCCATATATATTTATTAATTTTTATTTACGTCGTTTAGAAAACCATTTATGGCATAGTAGCACTTTTATAATAAAAAGTTTTTTTAATAATCTTCAAGTGGTTAGTGAATGTTTGTATTAAATTTTCAGTCGTCTGCGATATGCATGAGTTATTTTCAAAAATGTAGCTCCCTTGCCTTTTGTACTACATTAATTATCCCCCTAATTTCTACCCTTATCAACATACAAAATTGTTAAAATTTCTATTGTTATAAGCAAAAGGAAACTTTTGATGATTTATCTTGCGCTCGCTCGTCGCGCAACGCGAAATTACGAAGTTTTGTGAGAAAATTTCTAAAATTCTAAAGTGCCCCGCTTTTCCGTCACCCGCTTCCTCTCCACCAGTATGCTTAGTATAAGATTTTACGTCTCACCAACGTTGCTAGATTTCGAGAGTCGAAACACAATAACGGGCGAGTTTCTACACCTATGTCGTCAACATTCCATCTACGCGTACGAAACGCTTTGCGTCATCATTCCTTATACATGGCTAGGGTCTGGAATACTCTTCCGAGATCAGTGTTTCCTGCCAATTATAATCCGGGTATCTTTAAAACAAGAGTGAAAAGGCACCTTCTAGAATCTAGGCAAACACGTCCCATCTTAGGCCACATCATCACTTCCCATCAGGTGTGCGCCTATAATGAATTTAAAAAAAAGTCGAAGTAAAATGGACCTAAAGAGCCTTGAATTGAAGTAAAAAAATCAATGCCACTGTTTTTAATTTCGTAACGTTTCCACTTGGAGCGCTGACTGTAGATGTGTAGAAAAACTTGAGCTTTAAAACAGGGCATTTAAGATCCCGTTTTCGATCCCGACACTCGAATACTATCAACGTTGGTGAGACATAACTCTCGTACTAACAGTACCCGTAGTATAAGATTTTACGTCACACCAAACATTGCTAGAATTCGAGAGTCGAAACACTTCTGCGTTATAGTAAACGGGATCTTAAGTGCCTTGTTTTAAAGCTCAAGTTCGTCTACACATCTACAGCCACGCGCTCCAAGCGGAAAAATTGCGAAATTAAAATCAGTGGCATTGAATTTTTGACTTCAATTCAAGGCTCTTTAGGTCCATTTTACTTTGATGTTATTGTGTTTCGACTCTCGAATTCTAGCAACGTTTGGTGAGACGTAAAATCTTATACTACGGGTACAGTACAGTATCTAAACTGTGCAGTTTATGAAGCGAGCGTAACTTTGCACGCCCTTCATATCGCAACTTTTCTTCTTTTCACAAACAAGGTTTATATTGTTATACTGTCGTTCAACGGTTTAGTTTGAGAGTGAAGATTCATTGTTTAAAGAAAAGCTGCTTTTTAGGGTTCCGTAGCCAAATGGCAAAAAACGGAACCCTTATAGGTAGATTCGTCATGTCTGTCTATCTGTCTGTCTGGCCGTATATCACAGCCACTTTTTTCCGAAACTATAAGAGTTATACAATTGAAACTTGGTAAGTAGATGTATTATGTGTACCGCATTAAGATTTTCACACAAAAATAGAAAAAAAACAATAAATTTTAAGGGTTTTCCCATACTTAGAACTGAAACTCAAAAATTTTTTTTCATCAAACCCGTGGGGTATATGGAAAGGTCTTCAAAAATGATATTGAGTTTTCCAATATAATTTTTTTCTAAACTGAATAGTTTGCTATTTTTAACTGAAACTGAATAGACACTTCCAAATGCGAATATCTGCTGCCAACATTCGCGAATGCGAATGTGAATGCGAATATTCAGTTTTTGTTTAAATTTGACGCCATTTGTCTATGGCTTGGTGACCTTGGCGGCAGTCCCGTTACCAAATGATATAGAGAAGACTGATAATGTGATTATGAGTCTAAGTTACTTTTTATTACATTCAAAAACATAAGAAATTAATGGATTTTGTTATATTAACCAACTATTACATCAAAATTTTTGTATTCGCAAATCATTCGCAGTAACTTCGCGGATTGCGAATGCGAATGCAAATATGCAAAAATATGCGAATATCCGCGAATGCGAATGCGAATATTCGTTACATCACTAGTAGGTACTAAACATACTTACTACTTAGGTACATGTATGAAAATTTTAATTATTCAACTCATTAGAATAATAACAACGACACAATAATGACACCCAAGGAATTTCTATTTCGCATACAAAGCTTAAAATTTGAAATTATGATTTCCGCTGCAAGCTACAATTTTCAATTTTAATTCATTCAAATGAATGCGAACGTGCTCTTATTATAGTTCTAAAGAATTCAGGTCAAAGAAGACCTACCTACTATCATAAAAAATTTACAAAATAAGATCATTCTCAACGGTGACACATCTATACTAATACTAGCTGACCCGCCCCGGCTTCGCTCGGGTGGAATTTAGAAAATCGAGGTGGGGGTTGAATTTCCAAAAATCCTGAAACACATATTTCTTCATTTGTGACCGAAAACCCAAATACCAATTTTCACGCAAATAACTTCAAAAATGACGGACTTTCATACAAACTTCCATCCCCCATTAAACCCACTTAGGGGTGGAATTTCGCAAAATCCTTTCTTAATGGATACTATTTACAAAGTACACACCCTTCAAATTTCATGTCTCAAGGACCAGTGGTTTAGGCTGTATAAGTCAGTCAGTCAGGTCTTTGAATTAGGTTTTTTTAAAATACCGTGGGAACTCTTTGATTTTCCGGGATAAAAAGTACTCAAAAGTAGCCTATGTCACACTCCAGGTCTTTATCTATACCCATGCAAAAAATCACTTCAATCCGTTGCACCTTTGCGACGTGATTGAAGGACAAACCAGCAAACCAACAAACGAACACACTTTCGCATTTATAATAAGAAGATTTTTTTAAAAGTTTGTTTGTAGGAGGTAATCTCTTGAACTACTGAACCGATTTTGAAAATTCGTAACAGTCAAAATGATATGAAACCCTAAAACTATCTTCGTTTTATTTGTCAAAGTATGCAGTACAGTCATACCTACTACAGTTTGATGCATCGTCATTTCAGTTGCATGTCCTAAACAAATAAGCCATTGTGATTGGTTCAGTAGATAGCTCCAGTACGTGGAATTGAGACAAGCGGGTCACTTTGACTCGGGCCAGGTTCGGAATTGCATAAGCCATCAGCACCTGGGCACTGACGAGTCAATTCCGTACGATCCGCCCTAAACGCTCATTTTTAAGGTGGAAACACACCATTTTTAGTGTTAGGTAATCTATGTACCTACTTTAAACTATGTATAAAAGGAAAAAATATAGACTCACTAAGTAGCTGACGAATTAGGTTTTTTAACTAACGATTTAATATTTTATTATCAATGGTTAACAAATAAACTATTAATAAACTTAAATCTAAAAAAAAAAACAACATTATTAGGTTTTTTGAATTTTATATAATATAGATTACTAGCTGATGCCCGGGACTTCGTCCGCGTGGAATTAGGTTTTTTAAAAGTCCCGTGGGAACTCTTCGATTTTCCAGGATAAAAAGTAGCCTATGTCACTCTCCATGTCTTTGACTATACCGTGCAAAAGAGCAACCGCCGAGTTTCTTGCTGGTTCTTCTCGGTAGGAAAGGCATTCCGAACCAGTGGTAGATGCATCCGACTATTCGAATAAAAAAGATTTTTATTTATTTATTTATTTATACCCATGCAAAAAAATCACGTCAATCCGTTGCTCCGTTGCGATGTGATCGAAGGACAAACCAACAAACAAACACACTTTCGCATTTATAATAAGGGTACTGATAAGTACTTACATTTTCAAAAGTTTGTTTAAATCTTGCATGCCTTCGATGAAATAACTAGCTATTTATAAGCCAGAGTGGAAATTAAAGCAGAGTGTGTATCTAACTTAACATGAACTGCAGAGAAATGTGGTTTTACACTAGTCTCGTGTTAATTGAGCTCCTGCATAGTGCATAGGCGTTAATTTTACACCTCTTTACTATCTACCTATTGAAAGTTATCTACTTTAAATTATGATTAGGTTATGACGAGTATGAGGTGGGGGGACACATGGCACACTAACACAGCCTCAGCACCAAAAATGATGCAGCATTGAAAGTTTCTGAAACTATTTACAGTTGCCGGCAAGAATTTTAGAATGAGATTTCGACTTTGTAGAGCGTTGTATCTGTCACTCATACCTATGTGACGTTTTGTCGGTCTCAACGACAGTGACAACACTCTACGAAACCGCTCTTTTTCCATAGGTTGATGTACAATATTTTCTGCCGCGTCATCATGACATCATGATCAACCCATCACCGGCTCACTACAGAGCACGGGTCTCCTCTTAGAGTGAGAAGGGTTTTTGGGCATAGTCTACCACGCTGGCCATGTGCGGATTGGTAGACTTCACACACCTTTGAGAACATTATGGAGAACTCTCAGGCATGCCGGTTTCCTCACGATGTTTTCCTTCACCGTTAAAACAAGTGATATTTAATTAATTAAAACTCACATAACTCCGAAAAGTTAGAGGTGCGTGCCCCGGATCGAACCCCCGACCTCCGATTAGAAGGCGGACGTCCTAACCACTAGGCTATCACAGCTTATCTGCCGCCTACTGTATAATATTTGGAGTATAAGTCCTTCAAATTGCTATTGCTCTGAAACCCATGTCTCAGTTACATTGAAATGACGTCATTTGACGTATATTTAAGTAAAAATATACCATCAGCCATAATTAATTAAATATCACTTGCTTTAACGGTGAAGGAAAACATCGTGAGGAAACCTGCATGCCAGAGAGTTCTCCATAATGTTCTCAAAGGTGTGTGAAGCCAATCCGCACATGGCCAGCGTGGTAGACTATGGCCAAAATCCTTCTCACTCTGAGAGGAAATCCGTGCTCTGTAGTGAGCCGGTGATGGGTTGATCATGATGATGATGATACTCGTATGTTACATTACAGAAATAGGTACCTACTTGTGTAGGAATTCTCTTAATTGATATTCTACAATCCGTTGAAACTACAGACGAGGCGAAACTATGCAATGATACCTAAACAATGCTACATTAAATTCCCGGCCAACTATCGCAACAGACATGAAACGAAAACTTTACTAAACGATTACTCCGAATCTGAATAGAAACTGTTCGAGTTCGCTGTTGTGAGGAGATTATAGTAATTGTATGATGCCTTTATACAAATTCATACTTCCATACAGTTCTTGCAATTCACGAAGGCGAGTGAACTTTACTTGTGGTTAGGACTTATACATAGGCATTGCGTAAGTGTGCGTGCATGTTGGACCAATCAGTCGTGAGCAAGCGTTCGCAAAAGCACACATTTACTGTGCCTTACTTATACCGATACGATTTAAACACACGCATGAGTCACTCGCCCTCGTGAAATGTCTGTCTGTCTGCTAGCCTTTTGACCTGGCCCATCCGTTCAACCGATTTTCACGAAATTTGCTACAGAGATAGCTTGCATACCGGGGAAAGACAGGCTACTTTTTATCCCGGAAATCAAAGTTACTCTAGTTCTCCTACGGATCTCCTCATTTCTGATTTGATCACGTAGAGAACTCTGAGCTTTCTTATGAGGGCCATAGCAAAAGAATAAGCCACATTAAATACACACCTACTGAGTACCTTGTAGATGTACTTTAGGCACCTACTGTTTTTCGTAACCTGATTTCAGAAGCACGCGGAAGCGATCGCATTCATTTGAATGTATTAAGATTGAAAATTGTACCTTGCAACGTAAATCATAATTTCAAATTCGGGGCTTTGTGTGCGCAGTATAAATTACTGGTTGTACCTACGTATATTATTATTGTATTTTGCTGTTGGTTCGTTTTAATAACAACAACTAATATGAAACACGAGCGTTTTGCCCGCAACGTTCAGTTGGAGCTAAATAATTCTGGTATAAATAATCGGTTTATTTATACCAGAATTATATGTAATTCTAGCTTATGCTCGCGACTTCATCCACGTGGACTACACAAATTTCAACCCCCTATTTCACTCCTTTAGGGGCTGAATTTTCAAGTCCTTTCTTAGCGGATGCCTACGTCATAATAACTATCTGCATGCCAAATTTCAGCCCGATCCGTCCAGTAGTTTGAGCTGTGCGTTGATAGATCAATCAGTCAGTCAGCTTTTATTTTTTTATATTTAGAAGATGACAGATTATAAATAACGTAGCTATTTCAAAATCCTGAACCGAAATATTGGACCTTAATGAGAATTTCCAGTTGCACGGTTTTCCTATTTGATTGTAAATGAAGCCAAAGCACACTGAGCTTCCTAAAGCAAGCGCAAATGTTCTGCTTAACCCAATTAGCTCGATTACTCGATAAACTCGATTAACCTGGCCACTGAAATTAATCGATAGCAGTGGCCACTGAAATTTGAATGAGGGTAATTAATGTAAGATTTCGTTTGTATGAAAACTATTGCTTATCCAAATCACTAATATTACAAATACAAAAGTGTGTCTGTCTGTCTGCTTATAACTTTTTCTTTTTCACGGTCCATTCGTTTAATCGATTTTGCGACGTCTACGTAGCATAGATTTCCAGTTGTACGATTTCCTATTTGATTGTAAATGAAGCAAATGCATACTGAGCTTCCTAAAGGAAACGCGAATGTTCTGCTTAAATCGATTACTCGATTAATCGATTAACTCGATTAACCTGGCCACTGAAATTAATCAATAGCAGTGGCCACTGAAATGTCACAGACACAGACTTTCGATGGAATTACAACAGACGAACAAGGTAGGTATCCAAAAAGCTTTCAAAAATACATAGTGGGCTTGGTTTCCCTTTTTTTTAACGCTGGGAAATGTGTTTACGCATCCCCCCCTCCTGGAAGCCAGCCAGCTAACCAGCCAGCCAACCAACTGGTTGGAAGGTATGTGGGAGAGTGGTATATACTCACCGGCCGAGAGGGGACCGGAATATCCACTAAAACCCAGCGGCGCTCCTGCGCGTTGCCTGGCGACTGGGTCACGGGAACATCGAAGCATCCAACCGCGACTCAGCCAGCGACGTCCGCTGAGGCGGACCTTCCACCGGGGACCCACTCACGAGGTCCCCCGCCGCACGTCTGAGGCGCACCAACTCAGACTCTTCCCCTCGGACGTATCCAAAAGGGACCAGCAGCACCCAGGCGCACTGGGAGGTTACCTGGCTGGCACCCTGGGTATTTTTTCCTAGCCTAAACCCACTAAACCTACACGAAGTAATTTATACTGTAGTATTATTATAATGGAGTAGGTACATTGATTTTGTCTATGTGATAATAATAATGTAGGTACAATCTCCCAATTTATCATAATCCATCTTGCCGTTTTTAATTAAATTTGTTTCGGATTTAGTTTCAAAGTTGTGAAAAAGTTAGACGATTTCCAACTTTTTAATATAAATGGATTTATGCGAGGTTACATTTATAATTAGACGATATTTACATTTTAAATGCGTGGAAAAATTAACTACATATTTTTTAATTACCGCACCAGCTAGCGCTCTCCATACAAACGAAGTTCAGTTCTGATTTGGATATCTATCTATACCTACCTATATATGAAAGTAAAAAAACCGGCCAAGTGCGAGTTAGGCTCGCGCAACGACGGTTCCGTACTACAGTTGATTTTTATCGATATTTTGCACGATAATTCAACATCTATGACGCATAAAAATAAATAAAAATCTGTTTTAGAATTTACAGGTGAAGACCTTTCATATGATACCTCACTTGATATAGTTATCTAACTTAACAATATGAAAATACTAATTTTAGGTCATGACCACAATTTTTTTTTTGTGTGATGTAACCACAGATTCACGGTTTTCAGATTTTTCCCCGAATGTCTGTTATAAGGCCTACCTACCTGCCAAATTTCATGATTCTAGGTCAACGGGAAGTACCCTGTAGGTTTCTTGACAGACCGACAGATAGACAACAAAGTGATCCTATAAGGGTTCCGTGTTTTTCCTATCTCTCAATGCACAGCTCAAATTACTGGACGGATCGGGCTGAAATTTGGCGTGCATCTGAAATCTGAAAGCTCACCACATTCTCAGAAAATCCTTATAATTATTTACCTAATTATTGGAAAGGGGTCATGACCCTCAGCAATGAGAAATACGCATATAATTTAATCACTAGATGGCATAGTGGCTACACGTAGGTACCTACATTGAATACCAAGTCGACTCCAACTAAATCCAAAATTAATTCATTTAGATTCTAATGAAATGAGAACTTCCTCGAATATTATTTTAATGTAGTTATGAGTTGGGGAAAATTCGCCCAAAAATTTCACGAAGTGCTTCGTTAGAATTTTTGATCAGCCGCCATTGACTTATATATTACTTTCTATGGACAGGGCTATTGAACAAACAAAATGGCACCGACTCAGTGGTGCTTTAGCACCAATGCAACCTCAGTGACGTCTGGATTTCAAACGGGTCGTTCATTACTATCTAAGAGGTGGCGCTGAGTTAGTTGGTTCCAAAACCGTGAAAAATTTTGTTTACTTGACCATAATATCTTGTAATTTATATCGATGTCAGCGGCACCTTTTATACTGAATACCTACTAGGCAGTGGCGTGCACAGGATTTGAAGCCAGGGTAGGCATTAGTTAGTATGGAACCTGTTTACTGGCAGGTCATAATGAAAAATATACAACTGGGGTAAGCAGTGCATTTATGCCTCTATGACCTGCACGCCACTGCTACTAGGGTTTATCAAAAAGTTTCCAACATTCGGACATCTAATCGTTCTGAATAATTAATTTAATATAGACATTATTTTAATTAAAAGGTTCCATAATTAATGTTTATTTTTATTCGTGATAAAAAGAGTACCCGGCTGAGTTTGTTGTAGGCTCTTCTCTGATCTGGGCGCGTTTGGAACCCTCGCAGCTTTCCACTATTTATCATCTTACAAATTAACAATTTTGACCATCAGTAAGCGCAACATTTTACCTTATACTGAATAAATAATTTGAGTTCTTTTTAATAATTGACAATTAGTTTCAACTTGAAAATAACTATAGCGGAGATCAGTCCAAAATCGGGCATACCTGGGCCCCTAGGGGTAAAATCAGGACATGGCACTAAAACCTTTTATACTTACATTTCAAATTTAGGCGTGCTTTTGTTTACTGCAGTTGGCCATCCTGATCAGATCCGCCACGACGAGCGAAACTAAAGGACGAGGCACTATGTATGGGATCCGATCAAATGGAAGGAGTTGGTACTGGGGTGCTCCAGCTCAAAGGTGAGAGCAGTAGGTACTCCATATGTGGGCAGGATTCCTAAAATGCCTAAGAGCGGAGGCACACGATGCATTGCGGCGGCGGTCCGGCGCCAGAGCGGTGTCGCTGCGTCGTCTTACATAGAAATATCTGTGGCATGTCACACGATGCGCTCCGGCGCCGCACCGGACTTGCAACCACCGAGATGAGGCGGGGAGAGGTGAATGAGATGCGGCGTCGGAGCGGAACCGCTCAGTTGTTTTTATTAACAGACTGTCCAACGCTGCCACGGCGCCACTGCGACATAACAACTTTGCGGCGCCGCACCGCTCGTGTGCCCGCTGATACGGTGCACGGTGAAATCTTTGCGGTGCGGCGCCGCAACGCATCGTGTGCCCCCAGTCTAACGAAACATTTCAATAACTTGATAACTACGAGTATTATAATATAGCTACGTACGTGAAACAGTAGAACGGTCCTATTCAAAGTTTAACTAAGCGTATAGGCACGTAAGCCTGAAACAAATTTGAAGCAATTTGCTGATGCTGAATAGACTAGCTAAGTATATTGTAGTGTAAGGGGAACTTGGGAACATAGTTCGTCGATGTTTAACGCTAGATAATACATAATATTCAGTTTCAGTGCTTCGGGTGGTAGGTAACTAGAGTACTAATTATTTTGATGGAATAGTACGTATCGTATCTCTTACTAGATGATGCCCGCGGCTTCGTCCTTGTGGATATAATAATAATATGGGAATCATGAATTTTTATGAGATAAAAAGTAGCCTATGTGTTAATCCAGGGTATAAGCGGGCTGATTCACTAATTCAGTGTCTAACTGCAGTGAATGATAATGTGTGTGTGTGTGTGTTTGTGTGTGTCTAAATGTATATGTTTAAGTACAATTGGAGTTACACTAGAATATCCAAAAGTCTTTCACTATCCCAGTAAGTTTGTTTCAGAAGCCAATCCAGAGAAGTTTTGTATTTATATCTATTCAAAGAGTGGAGAGAAAGAATTTTATGTAACTGGTTAATTTGACATTGGTCCTACATTGCTGTTTCATTGAGTGATACTAAAACAATTTTTCGTAGAAAACCTTCTATGGATTAAAAATAAATGTCCAATAAGTTGGAGGCTATAATTCGATGACAGACACTGAGGTATAGTGAATCAGTAGGCTGAAATGACGCTCGTGAATGGGTTAGCACTGAATCTCGGTGATAGACACTGGTTGTTAGTCATGGATACGCATTCTGTGATACTAAAAAAAGACTTAATCACAGATATAAAATCACAGGCTGGTCTATCTTTACCTTATTTTAAGTTATTCGACGCTGAAGTCCCAGGTAAGGGCCAGGTAATAAAAAAGTAGGTTAAACATCTTAAAAATCATTTCTAAAGACCCCGAGGTAACTCCATTCGTGAAAGGAAGCGCAGTTGTGAAATTTATATTAAGGGTGGACAAAGTTACATTCGCTTCAGAGGCTCCGCTTAGATTATAGTTTAAGAGACGACCGAAAAACCAACGACGCTTTTTGCTCAAGGTTCCTGTGGCCCTACCGCGGTTGTTTGACAGCTACAATGTCACGATCGCAATCATCTCGGATTGGTTAATGCTCGCTCACTATTGGCCACAATGCATTGTTGCAACAAGAATCGCACAAAGTCAGCCAATCAGAACAATTGAGATTGTAATAATGATTGATGCAGGTTTTAGACAATCGCCCCGCTGATACAAATCGCCAACGTGCGGAATGCCTTTCTAGCATCCGTGTGGCCTGCCAAGTAGATATAACTTAAATTCTTCAAGGCAAAGGTTAAATAGGCATCTTCTAGGCAAACGCGTTCCAGCTTACACCTCATTATTGCTTTTTATTAGGCATGATTATCAGTAAGCGTCAGCAATTTACAATGAAAAAAAAAATTGTACGAATTCGTGACAAAAATTATAAAAAATTATACAGGATGGAAACGATTACTAAAAATAAAACCGGCCAAGTGCGAGTCAGGCTCGCGCAATGAGGGTTCCGTGCTACAGTCGTATTTTTTCAACATTTTGCAGGATAATTCAAAAACTATGATACATAAAAATAAACAAAAATCTGTTTTAGAATGCACAGGTGAATACCTTTCATATGATACCCCACTTGATATAGTTATCTTACTTAGAAATTTGAAAATACTAATTATTAGTTTATGACCACAATTTATTTATTTTTGTGTGATGTAACCACAAATTCATGGTTTTCAGATTTTTGCCCTAATGCCAGTTATAATAGACCCACCTACCTGCCAAATTTACTTTTGCCAAATTTCGGAGGAAAATTGGATACTTTCTCATATTAAATTTTTTATTGACTGTACAAAAATGCATCAAAGCTCTCCAATTCTACCAATAACTTCGATTTTTTTGTAAGGTTTATATTTTTGTATACTATGTAATCTTCTTACCTTAAATGTACCTGGTGGTCTCTTACACTATAACAAAGGTAGAGAAAACAGCGGCGGCAAGTCGGGACACTTTGAAGTTTTAGACATTTTCTCACAAAACTTTGTAATTTCGCCGCGATGTACTAAAAATAACATAAATCATTTAAGTCCTTTTTGTGAAGAGAAAACATTATGTTTTCTTAATTGCTTTTATTACAGATTTATTATTATAATAATATTATTTTAAAAATCTTCACTCAATCCGAGGCAGTACCAAAAAATATATTTTCAATAGGGAATGATAATATATAGAGCACTTACCTTTCACGCTGATTATAGCATTAAATCCCGGGCCCAGGTTTCAGTGTCGATATCTCCCTGTTTGCATATCGTCGTGTAGATACAAGAGTCATTGGTTCAAGTTATAACACCGTCACAACACACCGGTTGAGCGTCCAGATTAAAGAAAAACCGGCCAAGTGCGAGTCAGGCTCGCGCAATGAGGGTTCCGTACTACAGTCGTATTTTTTCGACATTTTGCACGATAATTCAAAAACTATGATGCATAAAAATATATAAAAATCTATTTGTCCCGGCTTACTCACGTGCGGCGCGTGCGCGGACGGACTCCCTTGAAAAAGGACCCCGGATGGGTTCGAAACTAGTCGGGCTAACGTCGACTACACACGTGAGTAAGCCGGGACAGATAGTATTTATAATGGAAATCACTCACGGTAGTTTAAACGCTAAAATAAAAATCTGTTTTAGAATGTACAGGTGAAGACCTTTCATATGATACCCCACTTGATATAGTCACTCACTTCGAAAGTTGAAAATACTAATTATTAGTTCATGACCACAATTTTTTTGTTGTGTGATCTAACCCTAAATTCACGGTTTTCAGATTTTTCCCCAAATGTCAGCTATAAGATCTACCTACCTGCCAAATTTCATGATTCTAGGTCAACGGGAAGTACCCTGTAGGTTTCTTGACAGACAGACAGACAACAAAGTGATCCTATAAGGGTTCCGTTTTTCCTTTTGAGGTACGGAACCCTAAAAATGGGCTGATTAATTGTTTTTCAGCACTATTGCAGTCGATCGAGACATACCTCTGAGGCGCTGCTTCGACTCGAGGCACGCCTCACTGTGGGGTAAATTTCAACAGACTATAATAATGTGGTTGACACACGAATAGATAACGTCCGACAATTACGCCGGATGCCGCGCGTCGTGTACAATGCGAATGCAGTACGGGGCGCGGTGCGGGACGCGAGGGCGGACAGATCCCGTTATGCGCCCGCGCCGGCACCGACTGTTACGCGAGGTGCGAGTCAGTCACGACCAGCGCGCTGGTGCATCGATGTTATTTTAAGAGCATCTACTCGGTCTTTGAGACTTTCACGATCATTTAACGAGCGTGTTATTAATACAACTTATGTAACGACATTAATAGTAACTTTTTGCGTCTTGCTGCCTATTTACAGTTATAAACTATGTAATTAACTAGTTACTTAGTTAATAAACGTTATTGTGTTAATTTCGTAGTTTGTGTTATTTCCAATCATTGAGAAAGCAAAGAACTACAATAATATTGTTGGAAAAGTTTTAGCGCAATGGAATAGAATGGCACCGAGTCTTAGAGCTAGCGCGCACCACAGTATGGGAAGCTGGAAGAAATCTCTGTTTAGAGATAAGCATTTCCAATGTAACTTAATTTATTATTACTTTGTAACTACAATTTTGGTACATGAATAATCTATATATATAAAAGGAGAAGGTGACTGACTGACTGACTGACTGACTGACTGACTGACTGACTGACTGACTGACTGACTGACTGATCTATCAACGCACAGCTCAAACTACTGAACGGATCGGGCTGAAATTTGGCATGCAGATAGCTATTATGACGTAGGCATCCGCTAAGAAAGGATTCGTGAAAATTCAACTCCTAAGGGGGTGAAATAGGGTTTTGAAATTTTGTAGTCCACGCGGCGGCTAGTAAAAAATAATAATAAAAAAAAATCGTACGTTTTTTCCCGCAAAGCACTGCTCCTCAAAGCTTGTCATACAAACGTACCTATAGTACGCAACAGGTCGACCTGGCAATCAGGGAGGGAACGCCTCACACACCCGCACAGTGCAGGCCCCGCGCTAGTCAGGTGCGGGTGACGTTGGCTGCAAAATCCGTTTAGTAGTTTTTGCGTGAAATAGTATCAAAACACGCGCGTACACGCAACGCACACACATACACACACATTGTGATAGGTAGATATAAACTTGTAAACTGCTTAACATAAGTTCCCTCACCTGGATTTGAACCTACGAACTTTTGGTTCGCTCTAGTGCTTTAATCATTGGCTTCATTTGATTGGTAACTTTGAACTAATTAAAACCAAATAAAATATTACACATTTTTAGAAAACGATGCGCATAAAAGATAATGTTACACACATTTTTAGGGGTTCCGTACCTCCAAATGAAAAATAAGAATCACTTCTTTTGTCACTCTGTCTATCAATACCCTTTTTCTCAGAAACGCGTAGAGGTATAAAGTTGAAATTAATATGAAATACTCAAGTCTACAAATCCCTTGGACTTTGGAGTTGTGAAAAAAAAAAATCAAAGTTAACACAACTACTAAGTCAACACAATCAAAATATACCTACGCTACGACCATATATGCCGCATATTTTGATGAATCATATCTAGCAAGAAGCACAAGTACCTAAAGGGAAAAATTTGTAAACCATAAAGCAGTTATTTATTTTATTTTATTTATTTTATTTTATTTAACAGGAAAACATACAGCTAATATGAAAAAATGAATAGGTAAAAAGAAGAAGATTACAGCTAATGACAAGTTTTCACAGATAGAATAAACATAAGAATAACAAAATTTAACAAAATTATAATCACAATATTAAAATTTGCGATTACAAATCGTGGTTTAATGTAACATAATGTATTGTAGAATACGATTACATACCACGATTAATTAGCGTGGATCGTGGGTGGATCCGTACTGCCATGACAGCTCGAACTTTACCTCTCGCAGCACTGCAGTTCTGTCGTGGCCACGACTCATGCAACTGACTTGAAATATCGGCAGTTAAAAATCGCCAACTTAATAAATTGTGGTATGTACTCGTTTTATACAATACATTACGTTGCAATTATACACTTTTATTTGCATTCCTCGTTACGCAGGAGAACCAGAGTGACCGACATAGCCCACGAATTAGCCAGCTGAAGTGGCAGTGGGCAGGCCACGTCTGCCGCAGAACCGATGGCCGATGGGGCAGACGTGTTCTGGAGTGGAGACCGCGTATCAGCAAGCGCAGTGTGGGACGACCTCCAACCCGCTGGACTCGGGAAGTGGGTGGATGAGGAAGGCGGAGGATCGTGTGTGGTGGCGTGCTCTTGGGAAGACCTATGTCCAGCAGTGGACGCAAACAGGCTGATTGATTTTTTTTTTTTTTTTTTATTTATTATTAACATACAAGAAAATTTACATATAATAGGTAGTACGCATTGTAAAAAAACCACAGAGGTTTGACCCTCAATGCGTACGTCTGCGCATTACATCATGCCTACTTTGTCAAAAAACAAAATTAGAAATAAGAAAATTAGAATTACTATATTATAATATACTAACTTAATGTTAAAAACAAAGAACATATAATACATATACCTACACATATATGTATATACATACATATATGCATATACATACACATGCAGATACACATATAATTTAACAGGTGACATTATTATTTATGTATTATACGTGCGACTATTATATCGTCACGACAGGAGCCAAGGAGATATCCCCGACGCAACCCGGCATGCTCATAGGTTGCCAAGGAAGTATCCCTTCAGCTTCCGTTTAATATTCGTTCGCGTTACCTTTTCCGCCAGAGAAGAAGGCAGCTGATTTAAAAGGCGAGGTATAATAAAAACCGTAGTTCGTAAAACCAAAAATTGATTTGCATATAATTTAAACAACAAAATAGCAAAGGAAGGACAAGTATCCTTTCAAGGTACGAAACCCTAGGTGCGCGAGTCCGACTCGCACTAAGTGGTTTTAAGAGTACGGCATGCATTAATTAATTTGGTAAAATAATACTACAAAATTAAAATAAACTTTAAGAGTAGGGCGTGCATTAATTAATTTGGTAAAATAATACTACCAAATTAAAATAAACAATGTGGTGTTATTGAAACTGTATGAAAAAACTTTTTTGTGGTTTATCGAAAAATTAATTTCACGCGTGTGTGCACCACTAGGTATTTATTGTTCGATGCCGTGGAAATTGAAATTCACGAGATAAATATTCTATAAGGTTATTTATTTTTGCAAAACCGGTTTGGATTTTATAAAACTGTTATCAGTTTAAACTTGTACATGACAGGGAATTTTATACTTTCTAAATTGTATCGCGACTAAATTATTTCTACATTCGCACTTAGTCAGCGTGGTGGTCCTAAGCCCTTCTCATTCTGATAGAAGACCCGTGCTCAGTAGTGAGCCGGCGATTTAATGGTGAAAAAAAAACTGTCGGGAGGAAACCTACATGCCTGTGAGTTCTCCATAATGCTCTCAAAGGTGTGTGAAGTCCGCCAATGCGCGCATGGCCAGCGTGGCCTAAACCTTTCTCATTCGGAGAGGAAATCTGTAGTGGACCGTTGTTGGGTTGATCATGATGATGATGATGATAATGATAATGAATAATTACAAAATTGGTGTCATGATAATCCTTTATGAGACTAGGTACAGTGCTAAAAATCCCTCTGATTATAGTTTTTTGGGATCACAAGGCGTGTCCTTCGTGTGACAGGCCCGGGTATAAACATGAATATGAATTATGTTTTGGTCACGCACCCAGCAAAGAGCTAGGACCTTTACCTTAGACCTTTTTTCTACCGGAATTCATAGAGAATATCAAATATTAAACAAAAAGTAATTAATCATCACTTGCTTCAACAGTGAAGAAAAACATCGGGAGGAAACTTGCATGCCAGTGAGTCCTCCATAATGCTCTCAAAGGTGTATATTCGCACTTGGTCTGTATGGTGGACTATGGCCAAAACCCTTCTCATTCGTGGAATTTTGTGCTCAGTAATGGGCCGTTGATGGGTTGATCATGATGATGCTGATGAATAAATAATGATAACATGCATGAGCCTTTTATGAGATTAGGAGAGGTACAGTCAAACGTTAACTTGTCATGTTGAAAATCCCACTGATTAGAGTTTTTTGGGATCACAAAGGCGTGTCCTTCGAGTGTCAGGCCCGGGTATGGCCCGGGTATGGCCCGGGTATAAAGACCTAACTGAATTATGTTTTGGTCACACGTCCAGCAAAGAGCTAATTCGTTATATTGCGCATAAGGGCCGCGTTCAATTAATTAATTTACGTTTACTCTTCATTTTGATATGGGTTTGTTTAAACATTAAACACGCCAGAATTTTGCAACGTTACGCAACTGGCCAGCGAGTCACACGAATTGAAAGAGAATATAATTTTTAGGGTTCCGTACCTCAAAAGGAAAAACGGAACCCTTATAGGATCACTTTGTTGACTGTCTGTCTGTCTGTCAAGAAACCTACAGGGTACTTCCCGTTGACCTAGAATCATGAAATTTGGCAGGTAGGTAGATCTTATAGCTGACATTTGGGGAAAAATCTGAAAACCGTGAGTTTAGAGTTAGATCACACAAAAATAAATAAATTGTGGTCATGAACTAATAATTAGTATTTTCAACTTTCGAAGTGAGATAACTATATCAAGTGGGGTATCATATGAAAGGTCTTCATCTGTACATTCTAAAACAGATTTTTATTTATTTTTATGCACCATAGTTTTTGAATTATCGTGCAAAATGTCGAAAAAATACGACTGTAGTACGGAACCCCCATTGCGCGAGCCTGACTCGCACTTGGCCGGTTTTTTTAAATTAATAAAAACTAACTTATTTAAAGTGAATGACATTTTACTTTTTAGCTGAATAGGCGCAGTTGATAGTTCGTTAAGTGTAGATAAGCTGAAATAGGGCACGGTTCGTTAGTGATGAGACACAAATTCCGCTTGCATTGAACTCGGCGCAGTTTGATTGTGTCGCATTGATCTCAAACTAAATGAGGCAACCTCAATCATCGATGCAGTAAAAAAATGCATATTCTGAAAATGAAGTTACTGAAAATCACTACCCCTATTATAAATGCGAAAGTGTGTTTGTTTGTTGGTTTGTCCTTCAATAACGTCGCAACGGAGCAACGGATCGACGGGATTTTTGCTTGGGTATAGTTTAAGACCTGGAGACATAGGCTACTTTTTATCCCGAAAAATCAAAGAGTTGCCACGGGATTTTTAAAACCTAAATCCACGCGTACGAAGACGCGGGAATCAGCTAGTATTTTATATACAACATCCATACTAATATTACAAAGACAGACGTCTAATGTCGGTCTGCAAAGTGCTTACAGATATCCATCTCACGGAGACTAAAAATCCGGTTACTATAAAATATGTAGATAGTTCTTAAGGTAGGTATCACTAATAAAACACTTTCTCTTTCATCCATCTACGTTTTTCAACAAGATTTCAAGACTACCCTCAATGTAAATGTTACTTACAGTAATCTGTCGTATCTGCATTGCTCACTTATCGAGCGACGCTAACCATATTGCAGTGACATCCGAAATCGATTACGGAATTTGAATCCATCTCACGGAGTCTGGAAATCGGTCAGCAGGTCCACGAGGAGCTCTGAGCTCTCCCCGCGACGTGACTACCATGCCGCCCGAGCTCTATTATTGGAACAATACACATTCAAATTCTAAATTTATGCTCCTTTTGTGCAGAAATCTTCTTTTAGATCGTCAAAACACTGTCTATTTTTTGAGAGAGCATTTTTAAGAGCATTTTCTACACCTACCTTATTAATTTAATTTAATATAAATAACTTTATTGTTAATAGATTTACAGAGAGTAAGAATACAGGATACACTTAAAAAACAAAGGGCGACCTTATCACTAAAGTGATCTCTTCCAGACAACCCATACTTAAGAACTTATAGAACTGTAAGACGGGGAGTCGCAATGTAGCTATAAATATAATATATATATATATATAAATATATATAGGTATATATAAACACATACACTCTAATAGGTACATACTATAAAATATAATATAATATCAATATCAATCAATACTTATAATAAAACTGTAACAGGTCAATTCTGTACATTGAAGATATTTTGAAAATTTTTTTTCGAGGGCACTCTATAATCGATACTGAACCCAAAACTGTAATTTTTTTCATTTTAGTCTGTCTGTCTGTCTGTATCACGGCCGCGCATCATGCTGAAACTACTGAATGGATTCCAATGAAACTTGGTACGATTTGAGGTCATACTATGAGGAAGAATATAGGATACTTTTTATCCCGAAATTCAGCATGGTTCCCGTACGAGAGGGGATGAAAGTTAAAATGTATACTGAGTTGTAATTCATTAACGCGTAGTCCGATTTCATTCATTCTTTTTTTGTTAGAAAGGGGATATTTTAAAGATTGTTCCGTAAATATTTCAAGGTCACTGGTTTTTAACCGACTGTCAAAAAGGAGGTGGTTCTTTTTTCTACATCGATTTTTTCGAGGTTTCTGGACCGATTTGCAAAATTTTTTTTAAATCAACAAAAAAAGTTTTCGTGGTGGTCACATAAAAAATTCTGGATTCAACTCCTTAATCCTGATGCTGCAGGGTTACTGCCCGCCTGAGTTATCAAGATTCAGGAAGTGTTCATAGTGAATTCGTATGGTAGGTACCAAGCAACGACTTTATTCTCAGACTTCAAGTCTCAACTCCTCAACCCTGATGATGTAGGGTACAGCACTCCTAAACTATAATGTTTCAGGAACTGCGGATGATGCAAAATTATTTTAGGTACCAAGCATAGGCTACATCATTGAACTTCGGATCCTAACTCCTCAATCCTGATGCTGCAAAGTACTGAAGTCCTAAATCGTGGGGATTTTAGAATTTCTGATAGTGAATTTATATTTAAAAAAAAAAAAATTTGAATCGACTGTTAGGCGGAACGAAGTTCGCCGGGTCAGCTAGTATACAATATACATGTATATAAATACTATATAAAATCAATATAGTGTAATTAAATAAATAATACATACTACATAGCTAACTGTACATATAGTTATGGCAGAAAATCTACAGTGACAGATAGTGTTTCTTGACACGGTTTTTAAAGATTGCCAGCGATTTGGAGCTTATGTGTATTTTTTGGGTTCCGTACATAGAAAGAATAAAGGATGACTTCTTTGTCTGTCTGGCTGTCTGTCAAGAAACCTAGAGGGTACTTCCCGTTAAAAAAATTAAAATGTGTTCATGAACAAAATACATATAATTAGTATTTTCAACTTTCAAAGTAAGATAACTATTCAAGTGGGTTGCCATATGAAAGAACTTTACCTGTACTTTCTAAAACAAATTTTTATTTATTTTTATGCTAAATAGTTTTTAATTTATCGTACAAAATGGCGAAAAAATACGACTGTAGTACAGAACCCTCGGTCTGACTCACACTTGGCTGGTTTTGTATAGTCGTATTACGTTATATGGGATGTTGCATCAAATTTTAGAATACAAAATCCTTATTCAGTTTCATATTTTGATAGTAATTCCTTTAGATTTTAAAGGATTCCTACAAGGGTTGAGTTAAGAAAATGTCTATAGCGATTAACGAGCAGGTTTGTCATATTTCACAAAATTAGAGTAAAAATTGACTTCCTTTTTGTAACATTGATAGAAAATCCATAGAGCGGAGCGAGACCAATAATTAATCTATGATCCATACTAATATTATAAATGCGAAAGTGTGTTAGTCTGTCTGTCTGTCTGTCTGCTAGCCTTTCACGGCCCAACTGTTCAACTGATTTTGACGAAATTTGGTACAGAAAAAGCTTGCAGCCTGAGGAAGGACATAGGAAACTTTTCATCATGGAAAATCAAAGAGTTCCCACGGGATTTTTAAAAACCTAAATCCACGCAGGTGAAGCCGCGGGCATCAGCTAGCAATAAATATAATGTTTAAAAATTTCCAGACGAATTATTATGCTTTTGAAGTAATAAGATATCAATTGATTCTGAACAAGTCAACTGAAAAACCGTTTCCTCAACAAGTTAGTTAACGGTTAAGTTCGGTCTAACTTGTTACAGTGTTTTGTTCGAATCGCTTTTAAAGAACCTCTTTATTCTCCATCGCTTCCCTTCTCCACAAATAAAAAGCGGGAGATAAAAGCGAAAGCAAGTACAATGCAAACTTTATAAATGTGCTTCCACTTGGTCGAGAATTATCTTTAAAGTGTAATTTCATTTGTGTGGATTATTGGATTTTTTTTTCATTTTACAGTCAGCTTTTGGCTACGACTTTCCTGAATTAGCCTTTTGGGATTTTTTTCTCTTTCGGAAATTCCATTCCCAAGATTTTTTCACCTTTTTACAGCTCAATTGCAGACCTCTTATCAATCATTTTTAGAATCAACTAGTCTAAATATATAAAAGGAAAAGGTGACTGACTGATCTGTCAACGCACAACTCAAACTACTGGACGGATCGAGCTGAAATTGCATGGAATTGGCATGCAGATAGCTATTATAACATAGGGATAGGAAAGGACTTTTAAAAATTCAACCCCTAAGAGGGTGGAATAGGGGTTTGAAATTTGTGTAGGCCACGCGGACGAAGTCGCGAGCATAAGCTAGTACTGTATATAATACTACCACACTACACTAATTGTACTTACGATAGAAAATGTGTTACAAAGTTTTGTAATTTATTTAACTTAGGTAGGTTAGGGTGAATAAAAAAAAAAAAAACTTAGGTGGTAAACTTTGGCGATATCAATTTTCCGAGACATATTATTTTACATCGCCTCGTTCCAGCGCTTAGGCAAGTCTAAACAAGGCAAAACATACAAAAGAATGGCGTGACTCGAGGGTTTATTCATAAAAGTAGACCATTACTCTAACAGCACAACTTCTATTGAGTTAACAACTCTTCGGAACTATAGTGCTTTTAGAGTATTCTTAACAATACACGCGTTTAATGGCCTGAGTTTCTGAACTCAAATCGAATGTTTAACCTCCCTCGCACTGGTGGTGAGCTTTGTGATCTTAAAATATTTCTTTTTTTTTAATTCTTTATTTCAACCAAATAATAATAATTGTACAATTTTTCGCTTGACATTCAGAAACTCTCTTGAGTTTAAAAAAAAAATTAAAATTTTTATATTGGAAATTTTACCTTGCAAGCGTAATTTCGTTTTGCAGTGGTAATTTCATTAATAAACCAGTTTATTACATTACAACATTAGTTTGTATGGATGTTGCACATTGCTCTTATAATACTAAACTAAGCTAGAGAATAACTAGGTACAAATCAAAACTGATGAAATCGATAGCTTTTATGACGTAGACATCCGCTAAGAAAGGATTTAGAAAATTCAACACCTAAGGCGGTAAAGGCGGAGGTTGTAATTTTGTACAGTCTACTGTCTACGCTAAAAAAAACTGTTTGGCCTCACGGAAAAGTGTAGATAATTATAAAATAAAAGGAGAAACTGACTGACTTGTCAATGTAAACCATGAGCCAACTGCCAGTATAGTTGGCCATACACACATTCAGAAAAACTACCAACAAACTTTCAGCTTTTATAAAGCACGTCATCAAAATAACATACAAGCTCTTAGGCTATAGGTACGCAATTATCCACCTGTATATTTTCTCGTTTATCTGTCAAATAAATACGTCTATTTGCCTTGGCTAATATAAAAGGCTTTTCTAAACGTTTGATAAAAAATTCAATTCGTGCAAACTGGAAAGCGTTTATACTGCGCTTTTTATGAAAGTCCCTTTGAAAATGGCACTCTCTAATGGTTGTTTGGACTCACGGAGAGGTGTAGAGACATTTGCATGATTTTAATTAAATTCAGCTCTCGGAAACTCTAAAAAGTTTTTATGGATGGCAATGAACTAATTTAGTTGCAGTTTTAAGTAACAATATAGCGACTCAATCCAACTGGAGCTTGAGATACAAAAAAAAAACCGGCCAAGTGCGAGTCAGACTTGCGCACCGAGGGTTCCGTACTACAGTCGTATTTTTTCGAGGGTAAGCGCGGGGGCCGCGCGAGCGTGCAGAGCAATAATTTAAGCATAATAATATGTTGATACATTTTCAATTCAAATTGATCACTTGATCATTTTGCCTAACAAAATCGGTTGCTCTTGTAAGGTCGGTCTTGATCTGTTCACTGTTGGTTCTATTCTGTAGAACGATTGCGTCGGTCTAAGTAGTTTAGCGTAAAAAGTGCTCAAACGGATCTGAAAAGAATCCACTTAATTAGACGTCTCAGTGTTATTATACTCTAAGTATACAGACAGAGCTGAATAGTCTTACTTAAAATAATTATTTGAGTTCTTCAACGTCTCCTCAGCTCTTTTTGTTCTAGCTCCAAATTCTCTTTCTTGTCTTAGAATATCCCATACTCAGTAGTGAGCTGGCGACGGGTTAGTCATGATGATGATGATTATGATGATGATGATGATAATAAAAAAATCGGCTAAGTGCGAGTCAGGCTCGCGCTACGAGCGTTCCGTACTACAGTCGTAAATTTAAAACATTTTGCACGATAATTCAAAAACTATGATGCATAAAAATAAATAAAATCTGTTTTAGAATGCACAGATGAAGCCCTTTCATATGGTACCCCACTTGATATAGTTATCTTACTTCGAAAATTGATAATCTAACTATTATATAAAAGGAAAAGGTGACTGACTGACTGACTGACTGACTGATCTATCAACGCACAACTCAAACTACTGGACGGATCGGGCTGAAATTTGGCATGCAGATAGCTAAGTATTATGATGGAGGCATACGCTAAGAAAGGATTTTTGAAAATTCCAACTAGGGGTTTAAATTTTGTGTAGTCCACGCGGACGAAGTCGCGAGCATAAGCTAGTACCTACTAACTTTATTATTAGTTCATGGCTACAATTTACTTTTTTTTTTGTGTGATGTAACCACAACAACATAATTTATGGTTTTCAGTTTTTTCCCCTAATGTCTGCTATAAGACCTACCTATCTGCCAAATTTCGTAATTCTAGGTAAACGGGAAGTAGGTTTCTTGACAGACACAGATAGACGACAGACAGACAAATAGACAGACAGACAGACAACAAAGTGATCCTATAAGAGTTCCGTTTTTCCGAAGTATCACAAACAGGTACAAAGGTATCGATGTAAATCAGAATGTTCGCGTGATCGAAGTCGTTTCAGGGCCGGTCAATTTGGCAACGCTCAGAACAATGGAGGTTTGCATACTTTCAGTTACATAATAGCCTCATTTGCTGCCCATAATAACACCAGTAATACCAGCGCATTTACTTCATCATCATCATCAACCAGTAGAAGTCCACTGCTGGACATAGGTCTCTTGTAGAGAGTTCCACATGCCACGGTCTTGCGCCGCCTGGATCCAGCGGCTCCCTGCGACTCGTCTGATGTCGTCCGTCCACCTAGTGGGGGGTCTTCCAACACTGCGTCTTCCGGTGCGAGGTCGCCATTCCAGCACCTTGGGACCCCAACGTCTATCGGTTGTACGAACTATGTGCCCTGCCCATTGCCACTTCAGCTTCGCAACCCGTTTAGCTATGTCGGTTACTCTAGTTCTCCTACGGATCTCCTCATTTCTGATTTGATCACGTCGAGAAACTCCAAGCATATAGCTCTCTCCATCGCCCGCTGAGTGACTCAGCATTTATTTATATAGACCAAACTTATACAACAAACTTATACATAACATATTAGGGTTGGTATCAAAAAAGCTGTGTCAACAAACAAATTTCAAACCTCTATTTTACCCCCTAGGGGTTGAATTTTCAAAAGTCTTTTCTTAGCGGATGTCTGCGTCATAATAGCTATCTGCATGCCAAATTTCAGCCTGATCCGTTTAGTAGTTTGAGCTGTGCGCTGATGATCAGTCAGTCAGCTTTTATATATTACTAGCTTAAGCTCGCGACTTCGTCCGCGTGGACTTTATAAATTTCAAACCCTCATCTAACCCATTTAGGGAAGGAATTTCGAAAAATCCTTTCTTAGTGGATATCTACCTACTCTTAACAAAAACATCAAATTTTATGTCTCTAGGACCAGCGGTTTAGACTGTGCGTTGATATATTACTCAGTCAGTCAGTCAGGACTTTGAATTTTGCATATACAAATGTATGTGCAAACTTTTAAATCACCCATGATCAGGTAAAAATCAGCTTTGAAATAAATAAATTAATATCTTTCCAAATTGTTTTTGAAACGCAAATGGAATCGTATTTGATCGTTTTGTTTGTTTGTTTAATTCTAATAGGCTTTGGCATTCATTTCGTAACTTCAAAGTTAACAGTTTGTTTGAAAACTTCACGTACAAACAAAACTAAGCTTTTAATCAAACCCTTTGTGTCTGCGTGTCGGATACGCGTTCATGAATATTTGATATTAATAACCGTTTCAAAAGGTTTTTTACAGTACGAATAAATACATAATTTACTTTTCAACTCAGTGTGACCTTTACATTAGAGTTTCAGTCAACAACTTCCTATTAGGTTGCTGTCTTTGTGGGAATTCTGATTTTTTATGATAAAAGTAGTCTTTATCCGTTTCCGGGATGCAAGCTATCTCTGTACGAAATGGATGATGCTCACGACTTCTTCGGCGTGGATTTGGGTTTTTAAAAATCGCGTGGTAGTTCTTTGATTTTCGGGGGGGGGAAAACCCTGGGACGCAAGCTATCTCTGTACCAAATTACATCAAAATCGATTGACGGATGGGCCGTCATTTGCTTTCTTTAAAAAAAAAACTAGAAAGTTTACTTTTATAAAATCAGCATGGATTGCTTTTATTAATGCCTTTACAAATTAACCACAAATAAGGGCATAAAACAAAATAACACGCTCAGTTTCCTTTGTGACTTAACTCGTCTTCAATTCACACACACTGCGTTAGAGAAATTTTACTTGAAAAAGTTAATTATTGCGTTATTCTATCCACCTTTACTAATGCTTTTACAAATTAACCACAAAGAACGGCATAAAACAAAATAACACGCTCGGTTTCATTTGTGACTAACTCGTATTCGCACTGTGCTAGAGAAGATTTACTTGAACAAGTTAATTATTGCGTTACTCTATCCACCTTTACTGCCTTTACAAATTAACCACAAATAAGGGCATAAAACAAAATAACACGCTCAGTTTCATTCGTGACTTAACTCGTGTTCAAAACCTAATTGCACTGCGTTAGAGAAGTTTCAAGTTTTACTTGAAAAAGTTAATTATTGCGGCACTCTATCCACCTTTACTAATACCTATACAAATTAACCACAAATATCGGCATAAAACAAAATAACACGCTCGGTTTCATTTGTGACTAACTCGTTTTCAAAGCCTAATTGCACTGCACTAGAAAACTATCTACTTATCTACTTGAAAAAGTTACATCTTGCGGTATTTTATCCAGTTTTACTAATGCCTTTACAAATTAACCACAAATATCGGCATAAAACAAAATAACACGCTTGGTTTCATTTGTGACTAACTCGTTTTCAAAGCCTAATCGCACTGCACTAGAAAACTATCTACTTATCTACTTGAAAAAGTTACATCTTGCGGTATTTTATCCAGTTTTACTAATGCCTTTACAAATTAACCACAAATAACGACATAAAATAAAATAACACGCTCGGTTTCATTTGTGACTTAACTCGTGTTCAAAGCCTAATCGCACCTCGCTACATTATTAGGGTCACGATTATTTACGCTTTAAATAATATCGCCCCACTGAACAATTAATAGAGGTATTGTAAACATAAATATGTTGGATAATTTAATAGGCCTACGTACTTACTTGAAGTTACCTACGCGAAGTTAAACTTACAGGATTTAAGGGATTGCTAACGAAAACTGAAACAGGGATTCTCTCAGTGTTGAGATTTTTCACCCTGTATATTATTTATATGTAGGTACTAGACTAGCTAATGCCCGCGGTTTCGTCCGCGTGGACTGCACAAATTTCAAACCCCTATTTCACCCCCTTAGGTGTTGAATTTTCAAAAATCCTTTCTTAGCGGATGCCTACGTCATAATAGCTCTCTCCATGTCAAATTTCAGCCCAATCCGTCCAGTAGTTTGAGCTGTGCGTTGATAGATCAGTCAGATTAGTTTAGTTAAGTGCAACTTTAAATAAATAGGATATCTCAAAATGCTTTAAAAGGCTCACTTAAATTTCATTTCTTGAAGTTTAAAATGAAAAAAATGGTGAAATTAAGTTGCAAGGGCGAAATATTCCGGTTTTACTACCAACATTTATCCAGGCTTAGTTAATTGGACTTCTCTGTTTGCTCTCCATACATAATTTATTAGTGTCTTGCTGCAAAATTTTCTTAAAGCAAGATGAATATCCCTCTGAGGCGCCCTCTAGTGGCTTTTGTTGGTACAATTAGGTAAAAGGGAAATAAAAGAATATGAAATACGACTGCGCGAGTCTTGTTTATTCTTCGACTTTCGGGAATGGAGGATTTTTTGTGTGTTTGCGCAAGTTTTGTTTATTTCTCAATTTTGAGAGTGGAGAATTTTGTAAAGTCATGGATGGCCATCAACTATTTACGAAGAAATTTCCCTGAAAATCATTTTCTGACGAAAAGCCGTGAAATCGTTATTCACGATACAAGTGGAAATGCAATTTCATTTTTAACAATGAGTTCTAACTTCCACTCAGCAATATTTCAAAATGATTCCAAACTGCGCCAGTTAGGTATTCATTTTGATTTTCAATAGGGGCGTCCTCACCGTTCTACCGTAGTATAGTATAGTAGTATAACGAAAAGTCATGAATTTTAGATTCAATTTAGTACAAGTACAAATTATTATATTTGCTGACAAGTTAACTTAATGCTTAAAAAATGACCGTAAATAGTTAGTTTAGAATAACTATTAACGGTCATTTTAGGGTTCCGTAGTAAACAAGGAACCCTTATAGTTTCGCCATGTCCGTCCGTCTGTCCGTCCGTCCTCGAATAATCTCAGAGACTACGAGTATTAGTGCTAGAAATCTGTAATTTGGCATGGGTATAAATATTAATCACGCCGACACACACGGGAAAAAATGACAAATCAACCAATCAAAGAGCAGAATTTTTGACAATTACGATACGACGCGCGACGGGGCAGATCAGTTATCATCAGATAACAGAAATTTTACCGTCTGTCATGCAACTGGACCTTACTTATGTTATCTATGAACTGAACCTAAGAAATGAAATGAAATGAAATGAAAATGAAATGAAATGAAATGAAATGAAATGAAATGAAATGAAATGAAATGAAATGAAATGAAATGAAATGAAATGAAAATGAAATGAAATGAAATGAAATGAAATGAAATGAAAATCTTTTTTATTCGTATAAACTTTTACAAGTGCTTACGAATAGTCGGATGCATCTACCACTGGTTCGGAATGCCTTTCCTGCCGAGAAGAAGTATTGAGAGATATATTGAGATATATATTATAAGAGAAGCTTTATGGAACTCTTGACTGCACTTGGCCGATTTTTATTCCTCCATTCTAATATTTTATTATAAACTGGAGAAAAGTATCTTAAGCTTTAAGTTATTTTTTTATCTAGAGCGCAATAAATTTTATTCCGACGTCTCTCTTCTGGGTTAATTTCTAAATGCAAATGGCCGACCCCGAGAATGTCGTTTAGATATTGTACAAAGATAAATATTTATCTGGTTGTTATAATCGGTATTTTGTATAAGTCTCTAATTACATAATACTTTTAAATAAGACAAGATACTAACCTCGTATATAAAAGGATAAACTGACAGACTGACTGATTGATCTATAAACGCACAGCTCCAACTACTGGACTGATTGGGCTGAAATTTGGTATCGTCATTATCATCATCAACCGATAGACGTCCAATGCTGGGCATAGGTCTCTTGTAGGGAATTCCACACGCCACGGTCATGCGTCGCCTGAATCCAGCGGCTCCCTGCGACTCGGCTGATCTCATCCGTCCACCTAGTGGGGGGGTCTTCCAACACTGCGTCTTCCGGTGTGAGGTCGCCATTCCAGCACCTTGGGACCGAAACGTCTATCGGTTTTCCGAACTATATGCGCTGTCGATTGCCACTTCAGCTTCGCAACCCATTGAGCTATGTCGCCATGATGCGTAATGTATTGTAAAATATCGTTTTCTTCTTTACAGTATCAACAGTCGAGGTGGACGCAGTGTTGGGACGAACGGCGTCTCTACCGTGTGACGTCACACCGGACACCAACGAAGACCGAGTGTACATGGTGCTCTGGTTTCGGAAAAGCGGTGGAAAACCTATATACAGGTGATTGAATTTTTCTTCACATTTTCTTTTTTTAATAAAAATGTTACGACTTACAAACAAACTGAAAGCTAGTCTTATCTAATTAATGTAAAAATCTTATCCACAAACTTTGTATAGTTGTTGTTGGCATTTGCGTGAAGGTTATGACGTGTACTGTATAGTACCTACCACTAAAGGTCAACAGGTAGAGCACGAGAGGCATTAATGCGTTTTCGTGCCGCTCGTGCCGGGGAGGAGCTAGTCATTATACCCATACCTATAATAAATGCGAAATTATGTTTGTTTGTTTGTTGGTTTGGCACTCCACAACGGAGCAACGGATTGACTTGATTTATTTAAATTTCTTTATTGTTTATTAATACTACACAGAAAATTTTTTTAGTCTAATACAGGGTGTAACCGAACGGTACCTAAACACAATCCAATACCAATAACCATTTGCCTCATTTTGTAGTTTTAGTGATTTAGTAGTTTTAATCTGCCGTGTATAGCGTGCAAAACTCGGGTCAATGCCCCGCCTACGACGCGGCATTGACTCCGAGTGGCCTACTTACGCAACGTTCGATGACCTCTAGCGTCAGTCAGATGTTTTATTTGCAATATATCGTAAACTTTTACACAATAGGTATATACGATGTTTTAATTTTTTTTTGTGGTATCATAATATCAGTAATCATCAGTAGGTACTATGACCTGTCTTTGTTTTTGCCAGCGTTCTGGTTACAAATGACAATTATTTTAGACCTGTATTTTCCGTTATTACAGCTGCAGTAGGTCAAAGAACCATAAAGTCAAACATCAGTAGAAATTAATTTAATATGATTTTCGCAGTTCAACGGCTAACTAATTAATTTCCAACAGAGTTTTTCACTTGAATAACATTGGAAGCTATTAGCTTGTTTCAATAGAACTCCGAGAGGCTGCCTTGGAATATAGGGTTGCTACAGGTTATTTACGTATCTATATACTAATAAATAAAACCGGCCAAGTGCGAGTCAGGCTCGCGCAACGAGGGTTCCGTACTACAGTCGTTTTTTTCGACATTTTGCACGATAATTCAAAAACTATGATACATAAAAATATATAAAAATCAGTTTTATAATGCACAAGTGAAGCCCTTTCATATTATGATACCCCACTTGATATAGTTATCTTACTTAGAAAATTTAAAATACTAATTATTAATTCATGACCACAATTTAATTTTTTTTGTGTGATCTAACCCTAAATTCACGGTTTTCAGATTTTTCCCCAAATGTCAGCTCTAAGATCTACCTACCTGCTAAATTTCATGATTCTAGGTCAACGAGAAGTACCCTGTAGGTTTCTTGACCGACAGACAGACACACAGACAACAAAGTGATCCTATAAGGGTTCCGTTTTTCCTTTTGAGGTACGGAACCCTAAAAAGGAGGAGGTTTTTCTACCAATACCGAAATCTCCGAGATTTCTAAACTGATTTGAATAATTATTTTTAATCAATAAAGAAACTTTGAGACATTGTCCTGCTACAGGACCTGACTACAAAAATTATGGGATTTAGAAACTGTCGCTTATAAATTTTGACGATTCAAAAACAATTATTGTAAAAGTTTATTTGAATTAAAATCTTCTATATATATAAAAGGAAAAGGTGACTGACTGACTGACTGACTGACTGACTGATCTATCAACGCACAGCTCAAACTACTGAACGGATCGAGCTGAAATTTGGCATGCAGATAGCTATTGTGACGTAGGCATCCGCTAAGAAAGGATTTTTGAAAATTCAAACTCTAAGGGGGTGAAATAGGGGTTTGAAATTTGTGTAGTCCACGCGGACGAAGTCGCGAGCATAATCTAGTCTATTATATTCTATTCAACGGTTGCTTGAGATAATACTTTTGGCAGCCCTACACGTTGTAAACATTTTCAGTCTCTAACAAAAGATAAAGATTTTTTTACAACAGAGGTCTAATGGAACTCTGGAGTGGTCTCGAGGAATAATTTGATGTTTACGACTGAATAGCGCTGCCCTCACGAATTTGAGGACAATAAAAGGCTTCGAGCCCCAGTCCGCAGCAAATCAAGTGTGATGGACCTTACTTTACGATTCTACAAGCATGAACACGTGGAATATTAACACGGATCTATAAAACATACGTCCGCCATTCATATCGAATTAGAATAGAAGGAACGTGCCCCCTATAATATATGGTCGATTTTCACGTCTCTAACTTCAAAAACATAGGACTTTCATGAAACCTTCGTCCCCCTTTTCAAAATTTTTCCAAAACCGTTTCTTAGCTGTCACCTACATCCTAGAAAGAACCTACCTTCCAAATTTCAAGTTTGTAGGCTTTATAGGTCCTGAGATTTCGTGATTAGTCAGTCAGTAAGTGCGT
The DNA here is from genome assembly GCF_902806685.2 of Maniola hyperantus. Lineage (NCBI taxonomy): Eukaryota > Metazoa > Arthropoda > Insecta > Lepidoptera > Nymphalidae > Maniola > Maniola hyperantus. The sequence continues at coordinate 11,165,689 of NC_048553.1, forward strand.
GGTATTTCGCTTTTATAAATTATTATTTAGATTATAACTAGCTGATGCCTGCAAATCAGTTCGCGTCGAGTAAGGCTTTTAAATCCCGTTCAAACTGTTTGATTTTCGGGGATAAAAATTAGCCTATGCTATGACACTCTCTACGTCTTTAACTATAACCCATGCAAAAAATCACGACGATCCGTTGCATTGCTCCGTTGCGACGTGATTGAAGGACAAACCAGCAAACTAATAAACAAACATACTTTTGCATTGGGTAGTGAAATATGGGTAGTAATTTTGTATGTTAAAATGTTAAGACACCTGTTTCGGATTTTGCTTATCTAAATATATAAAAGGAAAAGGTGACTGACTGACTGACTGATCTATCCACGCACAGCTCAAACTACTGGACGGATCGGGCTGAAATTTAGCATGCAGATAGTTATTATAACGAAGGCATCCGTTAAGAAAAGATTTTTGAAAATTCAACCCCTAAGGGGGTGAAATAGGGGTTTGAAATTTTTGTAGTCCACGCGGACGAAGTCGCGAGTAAAAGCTAGTACCTACTAAAACTGATTTTAAGGTGACGCAGGACGCTCAACAGAAATTGGCAGCGCACGTGGGTAACATGTTTGCTTTTCACTTGACATTGTATGAGAAAGTTGAGAGGCACGATGATTTTCACCGAAATCAAGCGCGCGAAAAGGGTTTAGGAAAAGTATTTTTGAGAGAAAACTGCTGAATGTATGTTTGCAAAGTGTTATTTCAACTAATGAATAAATAAACTACGTCTAATGATAAATTGTTTTAGAATTTTCATATCCCTAATCTTATTTATTTACGCCCAAAGTTGTCATTAATTTAGTGTTAAAATCGGAATCTTTTGAGCCTCGTAGCTTTTAAATCAATATTTTTTTCAATGTTTTATATATCAATAAACTTAGATAATGACGAGATAAATCGATATAATTCTTAGTTTTGTGCGTACAATATCGAATATTGTTGTAATTTCCCTCCTACGTTTGTATGAAGAAAGCACCGAACTGAGTCCCCTTAAGTAAATAAAATACTTTGTTGACAAAAAACTAAATGAAGCAAACTTTCCAAAAAATACCTATTTTAATTGTGGTAAGGCTAATGAGCTCGCGTGAAATGTCTTAAGTGCGTTTCGTTGTTAGGTGCCTTTTCTGAGCGCTAATTGGATTCCCTGTAGTCGGCTTCCGCTTATCCGTTTAGGGTGACGCGACCGGTTCATTAGCTACGTCTTCACTAGTTTAAGTTTGGCGTTTACTAGTTTACAAGCTGTGATAGCCTAGTGGTTAAAACATCCGCCTTCTAATCAGGAAGTCGGGTGTTCGTTCGCGGGCACGTACCGCTGACTTTTCAGAGCTATGTGTGCAATTATGTGATATTTGGCTGAAATTTGACATGCAGATAGCTATTATAACGTAGGCATCCGCTAAGAAAGGATTTTTGAAAATTCAACCCCAATGGGGGTTTAAATTTGTGTAGTCCACTCGGATGAAGTCGCGAGCATAAGCTAGTAATATAATATAATGAAAAGTACCTCTGAATTTCTTCCGAGAAATACAAGTTTACTTACGATATTTTCAGTTTAAATATTGATCAATAATAAAACTCCAATCTTCAAGAATAATATTGAACTGAGGTAAAAAATAATAAAAAGCCGACAGTAATTCTATAACAAAAATATTATTGCGATAAAATTTCCCAATTTTATAATGGAAATGTCCATAAAACGAATTTAAGATAACACAGGGAATAAACAAGCAAGGTGGCCATTCAAGTTTCATAAAAACCGGTCAAGTACGAGTAGGAATTCGCACACGAAGGGTTCCGTAGTATAGTACAAGAAATAATTGCGGAACGGAAGCAACCGGCTGAGCTTTCAGCTTCCCACAAAATGGTGTATGTAGTTGTTTTTACATTGTAACTTTTTATGGATTGAAAAGAGTAGCTGCTGCGTTTCTTGCAGGCTCTTACTAAGAAGAATCTACATTCCGAACCGATGGTAGAGTCATAGACGTCGCATAAAGAGACAAAAGTTGTCTTACATGATTTTTAAGATTTTGGCCTACCTAGTAGTCGGCCATTTTTCTTTTGTTTCCAAAATAGCGGAATAGACAATATAAAGTCTATACTAATCAATAGTTATCGAAGTTATACTGGTTATAGTATAACTTCGATATATACTATACTAGTTATATATCTAGCCATTAATTAGTACAACTTCAATAGCTTATGTCTCGGTAACTTGACACTTTGGAAAATTTTGTCTCATACAATACTTATTTGTATTGATGCCAGCTATTGAATAAAACAGATATAATTATGGCGTGCGGTTTGAAATAAAATTAAAATGGCGGATAACTAGGTAGGCCAGGCTCCATACTAAAAAGCCAACTATTGAAATGCTAATATTGAAACCCCTTTTTATTTTTTTGTTTTATTGCGGATCCCTAGAAGTGCGTAAATTGGCACATGGTCCGGGCCTAAATTCATTTTGCCGCCAAGGCGTTGTCAAATTCTAGAATAAAATACAAGAGGCGACGCTGAAGTTTTTCAATTTCCGGACAGAGACTACGTTTTCCCAATTTTCCGAGCTTCTTCTTATAGTCCGAGAGCTGGAAGGAATTTCGAGCAGGTATTTGATAAAAGTTGAGAGTTGGTTTTTTTTTCTGTATTGCCTAACTATTAGTCACCGATGGAATTCACGGTTTTCGTAATTTTCTATTTATTTGTGCTATAAGACCTACCCACTTGCCAAATTTCATGATTCTAGGTGAACGGGAAATACCCTATAGGTTTTCTTGACAGACACAACAGACGGTCAGACAGACAGACAACGAAGTGATCCTATAAGGGTTCCTTTTCCCTTTTGCGGTACTTTACCCTAAAAATCTACTTTATAGACAAACTTTCAACTTTTATAAAGCTTTAAAATTTTCCCACTGGCTCCCGGCAATAAATTTATACGGCAAGAAGCTTGCAAGATGATTTGATTGTACACCCCTGCTGTTCGCGGGGAAATTTAACAATTTAAGTAGGCTTTTTATGGGGGCATTATCACCGTGAAACATTCGCTCCGTCCAGGGCTATTATTGCCGCTTTGATACTTATAATCGCTCCCCTGGTATAAACAGGTGTTATGAATTCAATTCTCTTTACAGCACAGAAGAATTTAAATACTGTCCATATGTTTTTTTTCCTCGAGATTATACAGGTGTAACCAGAACTCTAGCAAAAACTTAGCGTTATTGTTATACTACCTAAACACAATCCAATATTAATAATCATTTGCTTCATTTTGTAGTTTTAGTGATTTAGTATTTTTCAACCCCGCAATGTATAACGTGCAAAACTCGGGTCAGTGCCCCGCCTACGATGTGGCAGATGTTTTGCAATAATATTATATCGTGATTTTTTTGGATTTTCATAAGCTAAGTTATGATGTGAAGATCACAGAGAATTCAACCTCAAGAGTACGCATACGATACGTGGTTTCGCATGAAAACAAAATCGTACAATGTTAGCGGGGGACAAGGGAGAATGTTTTGATTGGTGGGCTCAAAAGTCACGTAATCAAGACAATGTGCGGAATGAGGGTACCAAACGGGCGTGAGCTGACTTTTATGCTAAGCAACTGCCTAAGCTTGGCGATTGGGGGTGTCCGGCTATTAGGCGTATATAGGTGGTGGTCTGTGTGTGAAGATACATAGTCTTTGATGTGAAGCGCACTGGATGCTTGAAACAATTACTAAAACAATACCGACCTAATAGTTTACTTTTGTCTCATAGCGCTATAATCCTTATTATAACTTTCTAACTTAAATACCTATTTTTTTTGTTGTAGCTTCGACGTCCGAGGCCGATCATTCAACAAGGCGTTACAATGGTCAGACCCAGGCGCGTTTGGGCCTCGAGCATACTTCGCGACGGTGGCCCGACCAGCCTCACTCACCCTCAGTTCAGTGCAGCTGGATGATGAGGGCACGTACAGATGCAGAGTAGACTTCAAGAACTCACCTACAAGGAATTTTCAGATACGACTTATTGTCATAGGTAAGTTTTTTGCCTAGGTATATTTACTACTAGTTTGAACACACTATTGGTTAAGGCATTATACAACACAGGTCACCAGATTTTCGGAAGACCTAGAAAGTGACATAGGCTACAATTTATTCCGGAAATCAAAGAGTTCGCAAGGACTTTTTTAAAACCTTAATCCAGACTAAGTCGCGGGCATCAGCTACTAATATTAATAAAGTAGGCCAGTATGATAATAATATACAGACACACACATAAACACATGCTGCTAATTGAGTTATAATATATGACAAAACCGCATCGCGGGGAAATACATCAAAGGACGCGCCGAGTACGCGAAAGCCTCAGTAAATGCAGAGCCAACTGCGTTGGGGACTGTCAAAGAAATTACCCTATTCAAAGCGACAGACAGCCAGAGTAGACGAGTTTTGCAAATTTCTTTTACTCAGAACTAAGCGGTGAAAGTAGTAAAGTAAGTAGAGTAAGTGAGAGGACACACTTTAGACATTTTGTTTCACAGCTTCTATTTGCCCCGCCACCTATGATTTCAATTTACTACGCATAGGACGGGTCATTTCGAAAAAAAAGAAAATTGCAGGCTCCAACTCGTTTTCGCTTACAACTTGATGTCTAGTAACGTACCATTTTGACTGCGTCAAATAACACGATTTAGATTTGAAATAACCCTTCTGTACTAATTTAGAATTAGACTTTCTGTAACGATATATTATACAGTTACACTATCAAACAAACTCGTGTTACTAATTGAGTTATAATCGTATAAATGACAAAACCAGGCAAATACATGAAAGGACACGTTGAGTACGCGAAAGCCTTAGTAAATGAAATGCAGAGCCAACTGCGTTGGGGACTGTCAAAGAAATTACCCTATTCAAAGCGACAGACAGCCAGAGGAGACGAGTGTTGTAAATTTCTTTTACTCAAAACAAAGCGGTTAAAGTAGTAAAGTAAGTAGATTAAATGAAAAGGCATACTAGAGACTATTTGTTTTGTCGCATTCACCACGACAGACAGATTGTAAAACAGTTAGTTACTAAAATATCACACATAAGTGTTAGAAGCGTTCTCGCTAATCCCTTGCTTATATTATACGTGTGCAAATGTGAGTGTGTGCGTGTGTGTTTTTTTTATTATTCCAGATACAAGTTAGCCCTTGACAGCAATCTCACCTGGTTTGTTAGTTCTCAGAATTTTAAATTATTAAATCGAGGCGGATGAAGTTACGGACATCATATTGTAGTTTCTATCATCACGTAGTAAGTAAGAGTATCACATTCAGATTAAGTAGAATTAGACCATTTCCAAAACTCCTATTTCTAACCCTATGACAAATGAAAATGTTGATTTGACGTTGCATCGACTTTTGTCTTACTTATCATTACCCATATTATTATAAATGCGAAAGTGTGTTTGTTTGTTGGTTTATTGGTTTGCTGTATTGTCCTTCTTTTCTTTCTTTATTTTAATCACGTCACAACGGAGCAACGAATCGACGACGGAGAGTGACATAGGCTACTTTTTATTCCGGATAATCAAAGAGATTCCACGGGATTTTTGAAAACTTAAATATCCACTCGGATGAAGTGGCGGACATCTTAGTAAATTATAAAGTTTTTGCACCGTCTCAAAATTGTTTCTGCAACTTTTTGCTAAACAACAAGTCGCTAGTGTGGTTTATGCTTAGTCTACATATATGCCGCTCCACTGGAATCCATTAGACAACTCGTGCCAAGAGGCAATTTACTTTGAATCTTTTGTAAGCGAAGGTTCCGCGAGGAGCTCTGTAATCATGTGTTCGCGCCATTATAAATTAAATTACTTACGTTTAAAGGTGGGTATACATTATGTAACGTTTTATGTTCTTTGACATATTATTGTTCGAGCGCTGCTTGGTTATGACACAGTTCACGGTAGTGCTGAAACATGTAACAAAAACCGGCCAAGTGCGAGTCAGATTCGCGCACCGAGGGTTCCGTACTCGGGTAATTTTTCGACATTTTGCACGATAAATCAAAAACTATTATGCATAAAAATAAATAAAAATCTGTTTTAGAATATACAGGTAAAGCCCTTTGATATGATACCCCACTTGGTATGATTATCTTACTTTGAAAATTGAAAATAATAATTATATTTTGTTTATTTTAATTTGTCAAAGAACCGCCCACAGAATTACACACTTAAAATTACGTAAAATGTTTTTGAGTTTTATAGGTCTCGTGTAACTCAATTAACGGACAGTCACAACGATCATTAACAATCAAGTCGTACAGTAAAAATAACCTAACCTAAAGTCAAAATCAAATGATTTATTCAAAATAGGTAATTAATAACTCTTTTGATGGTCAGATGTTGGATTTCTAAGATATAGTGGTGATAATTATTACGCAAACATAAAACTAAAGCTAAAGAACATGGAATATACCTAACATGTTCATGAACACATTTTTTTTGTGATGTAACCACAAATTCACGGTTTTCTGATTTTTCCCCTTACGTGTGCTATGACCTACCTACCTGCCAAATTTCATGATTCTAGGTCAACGGGAAGTACCGAACGACGAGTAGTCAACGGAGTCAATGCCACGTCGTAAGCCGGTCATTGACCCGAGTTTCGCACGCCATACATTGCGGGTTTGAAATATACTAAATCACTAAAACTACAAAATGAGGCAAATGGTTACTGGTATTGGATTGTGTTTGGGTAGTATAACAATAACGCTAAGTTTTTGCTAGCGTTCTGTTTACAACCTGTATAGCTACGCAAATGATGTTCGCAATCAACTCTGATTAGCGGACATACTCTTAATATTAGTTAAAATCTGCTTAATTTGCAGCAAGAATACCATAAAAGCTAATTATAGCAAATGTGATTCTCTAAATGTGATAATTAAAACTTTCATGCTAGCTTTGCTAACATTGATATCACTACCCCTATTATAAATGCGAAAGTTTGTTAGTTTGTTGAGTTGTCCTTAAATCAGTTCAATTCTGTTCTTGTTGATAGTTGGCGGTAGGACAAGTGCCTAAGGTAAAGGCTGCGACACACTATACTCCATACTATCTCTACATAGTATAAAATAAAGTCGCTTCCCGCGTCTGTATGTATGAACGCGTAGATCTTTTAAACTACGTAACGGATTTTAATGCGGTTTTCCCCAATAGATAGAGTGATTCAAGAGGAAGGTTTATAGCTATAGTTTATTTCTCGAAAAATTAGAGATCCCTAGAGAAATTGAAGTAATGTGAATTAGGTCGGAAAAAAATCCTCTCATTTGAGAGTTTCCGAGGCAAAAACACCTTAATGACACCACATTAGTATCTGCGTTGCACCCATGCAAATCCGGGGCGGGTCGCTAGTATCATATTATATATCCTACTACTATATCCACGCGGAGATGTTAGTATAGGGCTCTCACTATTCCGTATTCCCATACAAAGAGAGCATTGTCTCTGTCACTCATACCTATATTGTTGTCGGTCTCAACGACAGAAAGTTAACAATGCTCTACAAATCTGCTACGTCCTTCAAAAGGTCAATGTACATTACTTTCTGCCGCGCACTCTTGAGATTGATTTCTCTGTGACCTACCTACATCTTGAGCGATTCGATAGCTAGTCGCTTCCTCGTCGGCGGTGGGACAAGTGCCTAAGGGTGTGTTTCTACTGACGCAGAGCTGGGCAGAGTGGAGTGGAGCGGACCGTGAATTGACCAATCACACAGTTTCCACTGATGCGGAGTGATTGGCATTCACAGTCCGCTCCGCTCTACTCCGCCCAGCTACGTGTCAGTGGAAACGCACCCTTAAGTAGCAAACAGAGAAAGTAAAAGCAATTTAAGCAAATTTTACCTTTATTAACCAGTAAAAGGTAAATTCTCTCAACCCAGACCTAAAGCCACATCAATGTCAAAAGGTAAAAAATAAAAAAGGTAAAAAAATCTTATTTCCTCTTAAATTCGACCCGTCTCCGGCAGATTGTATCTGTCATCGGGTTTTTCGCGTCAGGACGGGGTCCGGGATGACAGATTATAATTAAAATGTCTGCGGGTCGCTGTGACGTCATGACTCGTCTGGAATCGCGCGGTTCTTCTATTTGTCTATAATGTCCCTATAATTATACAGGGTGTAACCAGAACGCAAGCAAAAACTTTAAACGTTATTGTTATACACCTAAACACAATCCAATACATTTGCCACATTTTGTAGTTATTGTGATTTAGTATTTTTCAAACCCGCAATGTATAGCGTTTAGAATTGGCGTCAATGACCTACCTACGACTTGGTTAGATGGTTTTTTTGCAACAAATCGTGAATTTTTACAAAATATAGGGTTTAGCGTTTTTTTTTGTGGTATCATAATATTAATAATCATGCTAGCGTTCTGGTTACACCCTGTATTTTTTCCCGTGCATTTACATATTCGCCCTCAAATTCAGCTTTCTACTCGCCGTTAATTACATCGACTAAAAGCAATGATATTTAACTACTGCAAAATGTAAGACGAGAATATAATAATTTTTTTTTGTGTGCCCTCTATTCTTTCCTCCGACATGATGGTCGGAGACTTTTATACTGTATTTTATAAGTCTATATATTTATATTAAATTATCTATTAAATAATAATACTGTATTTTATAAGTCCCGCAAATTGCTATTGCGCTGGAACCATGTCTCATTAACATTGAAATGACGTCATTTTGACGTCAGCCAAAATAAAAATATACCAACAGCTCGAAACTTCAGTCCAGTCACTAGTGCTCACGTCACTAAAATGGCGACCACGCGCATTAGCAATTTGCGGGACTTATACTGAATCGATCGGAGACATGTTCAATAGACCAATCAGTTTACTGAAAGATGACGTGATAATTTTATACGTCATCCCACTGTATAATATTAGTTAGTATTTTTTTTTAAATATTACTTACTAGATGATGCCCGCGACTTCGTCCGCGTGGACTTAGGTTTTTAAAAATCCCATGGGAACTCTTTGATTTTGCGGGATAAAAATAGCCTATGCCTCGATGCAAGCTATCTCTGTACCAAATTTCGTCAAAATCGGTTGAACGGATGGGCCGTGAAAGGCTAGCAGACAGACAGACAGACAGACAGACACACTTTCGCATTTATAATATTAGTATGGATATGAAATTTTGCCTTATTTTACTACTCAGTATCACTTTTCTACACGAAAAAGAATAAAAGTAACACAATGCGGGAAGTTAAAGCGTAAAATTACAATACAAAACAATAATGCTGAAGACGATGTAATATCTTATAATCGGAAAAGCCGATCAGCGATATAAAGTCCGCGGTGAAATAATAACATTCTTTGCTCCCTTCCTTCCCTTGGAACAACATTTTCCCCTCTTGTTTTCACTGAAGTTAGGGTTACTATACTCAAGTTCGCAAATTCCGGACAACATCCCTGATTTTCAAAAAAAAAAACCATGCGTAAATTTATTTTATGTGAAGGCTACGTCCAGAGGCGGATTATCCCTAGGCACGTGCCTAGGGGCGCGAGGTTACAAAGGGGCGCGCGTGATCATGTAGAATCTAATCTATCTTGGAGTGACTGAAACAACATGTTCTTTAATATACCAAAATGTCATGACGTGATGTTCTTCACTCCTTCACATAAATAGTACAATCACCAACTACCAGCAATGCAATGAGACGATTGCTCGTTCTTTCGAAGTAAGCTATTAAAAATTTTAATATGGCTGTTAGAGGGGCGCCTATGAGGTGCTTGCCTAGGGCGCTCTCGGCATTTAATCCGCCTCTGGCTACGTCACAATAATTTATATAATTTACAATATACAGAGTGCTACTAGTACACTAGTAACAATGAAGACAGGTGATAGTACTAATGATTACTTATAAAATCTTAACTGTAAAATGTCATCAGACGCAACGCGCGACAACGCAAAGGCTATTTTTGTCACACTAATATCATAAAGGTGAAAGTGTGTGTGTGTGTGTGTGTGTGTGTGTGTGTGTGTGTGTGTGTGTGTGTGTGTGTGTGTTTGTTACTCTTTCACGCAAAAACTGCTGGACGGATTTGGCTGAAATTTGGGATAAAGATAAATTATACCCTGGATTAATATGTAAGCTACTTTTATCCCGGAAAATTTATGAGTTCAGTTTATTTACAAATAAACAGTGCACTATATATGTGCGTTATGTACCTGTTACCTTATTTAATATCTCTTTTAATTGCTCGCCTTCTAAAAATTTTGGTCATAACGTCAAAGATTTCGGACAGGTCCCGACAATTTCGGTCATCTGGTTACTCTAATTATTGAGGTTAAGTCTATTTATATCGCAAGCTCATTTTCTTTTATACTATAAGCGGGGTATTTGAGAAATGGTGAATTTAATAAGCGCTCTGTAATATTATGTCAAAACAGATGCAATTTTTTGTAAAAACAACCCGAAAATTGTTTGTATTTTCGTGGATGGAGGAAAATTCAATGTTGTTTGAGGCAAAGAAGAGAAACCTGTTTTCTGAACTTTGTCTTCTTTAAATGAATTAGGTATCCTATAGGAGTGTTATATAACCTACTAGCCGATGCCCGCGACTTCATTCGAGGGGATTTAGGTTTTTAAAATCCCGGGGGAATTCTTTGATTTTCTGTGATAAAAAGTAGCCTATGTCACTCTACAGGTCTTTATCTATATCCATGAAAAAAATCGCGTTGATCCGTTGATCCGTTGCTCCGTTGCGACGTGATTGAAGGACTAACCAACAAACCGACAAACCAACAAATTCATCGATTTCATGAATTAATAGTTTTCCAAACCTATTACATAGGTATTATTATATTAGCCATACGTGTACTGGTTGATTTACCCTACCTCCTCTTGTACATATATTATATATAGGAAGGTACCTACCTACTAGTTGTCTTGTCAGGTGAAATTGCAGCCAAGCGCAAAATTAAAAAGTGCGATTGCATCCGTAAAGGCTTTTTAGAGAGAAACTCCACAATATCCTATAAAGAAAACTTATAGGTTTTATGTAGGTACGTAGTTAAGTAATAATTTATTTTTATTTTCTGTTTGTTTCAGTGCCTCCACATCAAATGCTGTTGTACGACAAGTCGGGAGCCGACGTGTCGGGTGTCGTGGGCCCTTTAGAAGAGGGCTCAGCTTTAATATTAGTCTGCGAAGTAAGAGGTGGTAAGTGTCCAATTTCAAGTCTTCTTTATACGTAGCGCCCAATATGGGACTAATGTAATATAATAAAATAATAAGTTAGGGAATGGTGGAAGGATCGGAGGGAGGCCTTTGCCCAGACGTGGGACAGTACAGGCTGATATTATAGATTTAGATTTTAGAATAAGTATGGTAGGTCCAAAATTCCTCGGTGCTTGAAGACCAAAGTCTTCGAACAGTGCGTGTTGCCAGTGACGACATATGGATCCGAGACATGTTGGTCTAACATGCGCACCGCGAGAAAATTTTGTCTACGCATTATCTCGTGTTTTTTCATACAAATAAGACGAGTAAATGCGTAGACAAAATTTTCTCGCGGTGCGCATGTTAGACCAAATGGTCGCTAACTATGGGCCTCATAATAAAGCTCAGAGTCACTCAGCGGGCGATGGAGAGAGCTATGCTTGGAGGTTCCTTGCTATGTTTTCCTTCACCATTAAAGTACCTATGTACCTCATGCTTAATTGCTTAAAACGCACATAACTCCGAAAAGTTAGAGGTTTCGGTAGGTACTCGTATATCCTAAATTTCACGTTTCTAGACCCAGCGATTTGAACTGAACTGCGTCACTCAAAATTTGGAATATACATTAAACGCATTAGCAATGATATAGGTACCCGTATTGAACAATACAAAGCCACCCCAATCATACCATTCATCATACAAATCGTTGCACAATCAAAACTGCATCGCTTGTATGGTGGCATTTGTCAAATATTCTATTAGTGCTTCGACAATCGAAACATCCCTGCGCATTGGTGATTTGTTTTGTTAAACGAAGCGTATGTTATTTGATACACTGTGAATTACTCTTTGTCATTGAGACGTGTTATTTATAGGTGCTCATATTGATGGAAATGTAATGCGGAAACACCACTAACCAGATCTCCTCTAAACAATTTGTTTGCTAATTAATCAGTACCCATATTTCAGTACCCATATTATAAATGCGAAAGTGTGTTTGTTTGTTGGTTTGTACTTCAATCACGTCGCAATGGAGCAAGGGATCGAAGTGATTTTTTGCATGGGTATAGTTAAAGATCTGGAGAGTGACATAGGCTACTTTTCATCCCGGAAAATCAAAGAGTTCCCACGGGAATTTTTAAACCTAAATCCACGCAACAGCTAGTAATAAACATCAATCCAATCCAATCCATCAGCCTGTTTGCGTCCACTGCTGGACATATGCCTTTCCAAGAGCGCGCCACCAAACACGGTCCTCCGCCTTCCTCATTCGTCCGCTTCCCACCACCTTCTTCAGGTCACCGGTCCAGCGAGCTGGAGGTCGTCCCACACTGCGCTTACCGGTACGCGGTCTCCACTCCAGAACACATCTGCCCCATCGGCCGTCGGTTCTGCGACAGACATGACCTGCCCATTGCCACTTCAGCTTTGCTAATCCTTAGAGCTATGTCGGTCGCTTTTGTTCTTCTGCTAATTTCCTCGTTCCGGATTTAATCCCTTAGAGTGATACCCAACATAGCTCGCTCCATAGCGCGTTCAGCGACTTTTAGTCAGTAATAAACATAAGTATTGATTACCAATGAAAATCGATATAACATATTATATTTAGCGAATAAGTTTAGTATCTATGTAAAAACTATTTTCGTATAGACATAACAAAAATACCATTTGGCACGTTCACATCTAGCTAACAGTCTAACTAGAGAAAGAGAGAGAGAGAGAGGGAGAGATAATGAAAAATAACATTTGGCACGTCGCACGTAGCTAACTGAAATTACCACCCTTCGATTTTTCTATTGCATGACTCTTTTATGGAAACATTGGGCGAGATATTCCAACCCGATGGCTTCATTGAAAAACTCCGCAGTACGGGTGCCTGGCGGCGCGCCAGTGTCACAGCTTAACTATCATACAGTTCTGTAATGGCAACACTCAACTGGCAAACACGTAGCCTTAGCACGAAGTGATCTGAGGCTAAGATAACAATGTTGGATAGAAGGCTTGATTTGGAAACGACCACACATGGTGGGCAAGTTGTAGTGATCTAAATACATAGAGCCAACGAAAGATTGTATATTTGACATCTGTCAGTTACATACAAAATAATATTGTGTGCCCTCTCGCACACATTACTTTGATATATAACAATAACGAAACGTCAAAAAAGCTATCTCTCGTTGGCTCAACACACAAATATGTATATACAGATATGCAACAAGCGTGGCCCCCTCAGTCCCTCTTGCTCAAGCAGAAATACTTGTGAATAGTTATTCCTTTTATTTTACGTTCGCTTCGGCTATTGTAGCCTAGTATACTGCAACCCACCATTGCGCAATAACTTCAAAAACAAAAAAACAACAATACAAATCAATTATTTCGTTAAAATCTCCGCATAACCAACATTAACAAACCTCAACTTTAAAGTCAAGATAACCTCACTTCACGTTGTTTGTCAACATCTCATGTACAAATACATCTTGACAAACAAAAAAAGTGGTCACGGTGATAAGGACAAAAAAATAATCATTTTGTCACGTTCTAATAAGAGCTTAAATGCATTTAGCTATCTCGCTTTAACAGTAGGAACCACAATAGGGCTACTTCTACAAGTATTTTTTCTGATGCTCATCAATAAGTAGTAACTATAACTTTTATGACGCGTTCACCTTTATTTTGTAACTGTAGAATAGCTAATCTGTGTCCAGTACGTAAGCCCCTGAACCTGAAAGAAAACAATTGTGTTCAATTCTGACCTTTATTATAAAGCAGTTAAGGACTATAAGGGAATAATGCAATTTATAGTTCAGCGTACCCGCAAGGATTATCTTCGCTTCAATTGTGATGATGCTGCGGCGCAGTCGCGGGGTCAATATTATAACAATTGGGGGTTGGTTTTGTAGAGATTACTTTTTGATATTTACATTTATTTAATTTTAATTTAATTAACAAGGTTTTAGGTATGTCCGTGTCATACGGTTCCTGATAGAATGGTTCCGTACCGTCACCCGGTTCAGGGTCCTGGGGTCTACGATATACAGCATAATGCTGAGCTGGAACCTTTTTTCGCGTTACGCCACACATGACAGTTTATTCCGCTTCTTTTGCTTGAAGCATGTTGGGTGGAAGAAGCCGGGATAACCAACTCTTAGTTATAAGTTGTGATGTGTGGCACAGTTTAAGAAATAAATGAAACATACCAGAAGTGAAATTAATTAATATTAATCACGACGCGCACAGGCTTATCGAGAGTTTTACCTTTTAAAATAACCTAACTGCAATATTAACTTGATTAGGGCACAATAACTCGCAAGTCGCGGGATTCAGCTAGTTTAGAAAATACTACAAATACCTGAAAAAACCGGCCAAGTGCGAGTCAGGCTCACGCAACGACGGTTCCGTACTACAGTCGTATTTTTTCGACATTTTGCACGATAATTCAAAAACTATGATGCATAAAAATTAATAAAAATCTGTTTTAGAATGCACAGGTGAAGCCCTTTCATATGATACCCCACTTGATATAGCTATCTTACTTGGAAAATTGAAAATACTAATTATGCCAGCTATAAGACCTACCTACCTGCCAAATTTCATGATTCTAGGTCAACGGGAAGTACCCTGTAGGTTTCTTGACAGACCGACAGACAACAAAGTGATCCTATAAGGGTTCCGTTTTTCCTTTTGAGGTACGGAACCCTAAAAATATCTACCGTCATTATAAATGCGAACATATTGTGACATTATTATCGTGAAATGATATTATTATTATAATAGAGGAAATCTGAGAATAACAAGCGTGATTTGACGGAAATAAAATATCTTCCCTCTTCTGAAACCATCCTGAAACATAACAACATTGTATTGTTGTATTTTCATATTGTATGTATTGTTTAGTAACATATTATATTATAATAAATTGAAAAGAAGTTATTTCCTATACCTATATCTACACTAATATTATAAAGAGGAAAACTTTGTTTGTTTGTTTGTTTGTTTGTTTGTTTGTTTGTTTGTTTGTACTGAATAGGCTCAAAAACTACTGGACCGATTTTAAAAATTCTTTCACCATTCGAAAGCTACATTATCCACGAGTAACATAGGCTATATTTTATTTTGGAAAAAAAATAGGGTTCCGTAAGATATTTGGGTTTTTCGGACACAAGGTGTAAAAAATCAACCAGAAAAGTTACTTATTTTGCGTACGCTGCCTAAACTATAAAAGATAGAACCATAAAATGTTCTAATTAATTGTAGATCTTATAAATATCTACAAAAAAGTCCGCGACACACTATACCCATCTATGTCGAGTGAGGCACAGCAACCATTTTTTTATTTAAAAATCTTGAATTTTTTTGGACTACATTTAAACGCGTTTATTTTACTCATGCTATTAATCCTTATCAAAATAAATGATTTCATCACTAAGAACAGTTTATGGAGATAATATTTGGTCTTTGAATGATTAAAATTAGACGTTTGGTTTTGAAGTTATGGCGAAATTAAAATATTACGATTTCTGCTGCACGGCCCGTTGTATTATATAAAGAGGTAATGTCGTTAAGTTTGTTTGTAGGGGGTAATCTTTAGAACTACTGAACCGATTTTAAAAATTCTTTCACCAGTAGAAAGCTACATTATTCCTGAGTGATAGGCTATACGGGATCTTTAAAAACCTAAATCTACGCGGGCGAAGCCGCGGGGATCAGCTAGTATTATATAAAATTCAAAGTCCTGACTGACTGACTGACATATATATTATCAACGCACAGCCTAAACCGCTGGTCCTAAAGACATGAAATTTGGAGGGTCTATTATTTGTAAAGAGTAGGTTTAGAATTTTGCGAAATTCTACCCCTAAGTGGGTTAAATGGGGGATGGAAGTTTGTATGAAAGTCCGTCATTTTTCAAGTAATTTGCATGAAAATTGGTATTTGGGTTCTCGGTCACAAATGAAGAAATACGTGTTTCGGTACTGTTCAGGGTGCGTGTCCTGATGTTATAATGTTTGTTTCTGAAAAAAATGCCATTTGTTTCCTGTAGGCTACGCGGGCGAAGCCGCGTGCAGAAGCTAGTCTTAAATATATAAAAAGAAAAAGTGACTGACTGACTGACTGACTGATCTATCAACGCACAACTCAAACTACTGGACGGATTGGTCTGACATTTGGCATGCAGATAGCTATTATGACGTAGGCATCCGATAAGAAAGGATTTTTGGAAATTCAAACCCTAAGGGGTGAAATAGGGATTTGAATTCGTGTAGTCCACGCGGACAAAGTCGCGAGCATAAGATAGTCTTTATATAAAATCCTGACTGACTGACTAATATATCAACGCACAGCCTAAATCGCTTGTCCTAGAGACGTGAAATTCGGAGGATCTGTTCTTTGTAAAGAGTATGTATCCACTAAGAGAAGATTTGTCGAAATTCCACCCCTAAGGGGGGTAAATAGGGTGTGGAAGTTTGTATGAAAGTCTGTTATTTTTAAAGTTACATCGATATAAATTGGTATTTAGGCTTCCAGTTAAAAATAAAAAATACATGTTTCACGATTTTTGAAAATTCTACTCCCATGGGAGTTGAATAAGGGATGATTTTTTATTAGTCCGTCATTTTTCAAGTTATTTCCATAAAAATAGATATTTGAGTTTTCGGTTACAATAGAAAAATACGTAGGTACCTATTTCAGGGTAATCGAAGAAGAAGAACATTATATCATCCAAACGGATGATATAATGTTCTTCTTCTTCTTAATTTGCTTTATGGCTTTCAGTAGTGCCACACCGAGCACAATGCACTTTGCCAATGTCACGTAGAATGGAGTGATATAATATTATTATGAAATTCAGTACAACATTATATCATCCGTTTGGATGATGCTATGGTTACTAGGACTGGCTGTTTTAATGTTAGCAGTAAGCTAATTGTTTCAGAAGCTTTTATAGAGGATTCATATTATGGGTGTGGGTGTCTTGTAGGCAACTGTTGATGATTAAGTATTATACAACAGTTGCATAAATCCATACTAATATTATAAATGCGAAAGTGTGTCTGTCTGTCTGTTTGTCTGTCTGTCTGCTAGCTTTTCACGGCCCATCCGTTCAACCGATTTTGACGATATTTGGTACAGAGATAGCTTG
The DNA here is from genome assembly GCF_902806685.2 of Maniola hyperantus. Classification (NCBI taxonomy): domain Eukaryota; kingdom Metazoa; phylum Arthropoda; class Insecta; order Lepidoptera; family Nymphalidae; genus Maniola; species Maniola hyperantus. Next base: position 11,183,086 of record NC_048553.1, read on the forward strand.
CATCCCGGGAAAGGACATAATCAGCTAGTATAATATAATTGCATTTAATAATGATCTTGCTATGCAAAACACGGCTCACTCAAGAAATTTTCGGAAGATAAAAGTTCAACGACGCATAGAAAACTATGGAATGGGTCTATCAACTTGGAGTAGGTATACCAACCTATTGTGATTGATTTTTTAAAGTTCCGATGTTCCTACTCTAAAAATACATTTCCCTGCATAACAAGTTATTTTGGTAAGACCCCTAAAACATCATCCCGTAAAACTCTAACCTAATAAAATTTAGCTGAGCAGGCGCTGATTCTGTTGTTTTTCGCTGAACTAAGTTTAGAGTATCTGCGTCCTATTCTTTTTAATATTGCTAAAAAAGGACGGAACATGATTTTTACATTTAAATACTCTAAATTTTAATACACGCTACAAATTTAAACGATACGCTCGCGACTGGCAGCTAAAGTCACGAGGTTTGACGGCTCTAAATTAAACTTAAAACTGTCAAATTATGTCTGTCCTTTATTGTTATATTAGTAAGAAGAGGATGCGAATGCTCTAAAATTTTATTGTGCTCAAAATCAGTACCATGGTTTAAAGAAAAGTGATAAAGTTTTATTTTACTTGGCGTGGAAAGTTTCACAATAAGGGTGGGTACATAAGGTAGGGAGAAGTCAGCGTTTCAGTTCTACCTCTGGCGGAATTCCAGGCACTTTAGTATTTATACTTACTCTATTATTCCTTTAATGACTTAAAAATAAGAAGTAAATAAATTACAGAAGGGTATAGGCCATAGTCCGTCACGCTCGCTGGCCAAGCATCTGCCCCTGAACTCAACTCAACTCTACCCCCACGCCAAAATCAGCGTGGGGGGGTAGAGTTTTCAAGAACCCTGAAATAGGTACCTACGTATTTTTCTATTGTAACCGAAAACTCAAATATCTATTTTTATGGAAATAACTTGAAAAATGACGGACTAATAAAAAATCATCCCTTATTCAACTCCCATGGGAGTAGAATTTTCAAAAATCGTGAAACATGTATTTTTTATTTTTAACTGGAAGCCTAAATACCAATTTATATCGATGTAACTTTAAAAATAACAGACTTTCATACAAACTTCCACACCCTATTTACCCCCCTTAGGGGTGGAATTTCGACAAATCTTCTCTTAGTGGATACATACTCTTTACAAAGAACAGATCCTCCGAATTTCACGTCTCTAGGACAAGCGATTTAGGCTGTGCGTTGATATATTAGTCAGTCAGTCAGGATTTTATATAAAGACTATCTTATGCTCGCGACTTTGTCCGCGTGGACTACACGAATTCAAATCCCTATTTCACCCCTTAGGGTTTGAATTTCCAAAAACCCTTTCTTATCGGATGCCTACGTCATAATAGCTATCTGCATGCCAAATGTCAGACCAATCCGTCCAGTAGTTTGAGTTATGCGTTGATAGATCAGTCAGTCAGTCAGTCAGTCACTTTTTCTTTTTATATATTTAAGACTAGCTTCTGCACGCGGCTTCGCCCGCGTAGCCTACAGGAAACAAATGGCATTTTTTTCAGAAACAAACATTATAACATCAGGACACGCACCCTGAACAGTACCGAAACACGTATTTCTTCATTTGTGACCGAGAACCCAAATACCAATTTTCATGCAAATTACTTGAAAAATGACGGACTTTCATACAAACTTCCATCCCCCATTTAACCCACTTAGGGGTAGAATTTCGCAAAATTCTAAACCTACTCTTTACAAATAATAGACCCTCCAAATTTATAAAATAAATTTTATTAGGTTAGAGTTTTACGGGATGATGTTTTAGGGGTCTTACCAAAATAACTTGTTATGCAGGGAAATGTATTTTTAGAGTAGGAACATCGGAACTTTAAAAAATCAATCACAATAGGTTGGTATACCTACTCCAAGTTGATAGACCCATTCCATAGTTTTCTATGCGTCGTTGAACTTTTATCTTCCGAAAATTTCTTGAGTGAGCCGTGTTTTGCATAGCAAGATCATTATTAAATGCAATTATATTATACTAGCTGATTAGGTAGGAATTAGGTTCCGGGTTTCCGGGATAAAAGGTATCCTATGTCCTTTCCCGGGATGCAAGCTATCTCTGTACCAAATATCGTCAAAATCGGTTGAACGGATGGCCGTGAAAAGCTAGCAGACAGACAGACAAACAGACAGACAGACACACTTTCGCATTTATAATATTAGTATGGATTTATGCAACTGTTGTATAATACTTAATCATCAACAGTTGCCTACAAGACACCCACACCCATAATATGAATCCTCTATAAAAGCTTCTGAAACAATTAGCTTACTGCTAACATTAAAACAGCCAGTCCTAGTAACCATAGCATCATCCAAACGGATGATATAATGTTGTACTGAATTTCATAATAATATTATATCACTCCATTCTACGTGACATTGGCAAAGTGCATTGTGCTCGGTGTGGCACTACTGAAAGCCATAAAGCAAATTAAGAAGAAGAAGAACATTATATCATCCGTTTGGATGATATTATGGTTATTAGGACATTGGGTGTTTTAATGTTGGCAATAAGCTATAGCCTCATCGGGTGACAGAAGAGCTGACTCATTTTTTACGCAACGGATCAGGCTGGCTGTCCAGCGCGGAAATGCAGCCAGTATTCTTGGCACCATTCCACGCGGGCATGATTTGTATAGTAATTAGAGTAGGATTAGGCTAGCTTTATGTTTTATTGTAATAACTTATGCTCACGACTTCGTCCGCGTGGACTACACAAATTTCAAACCCCTATTTCACCCTCTTAGGGGTTGATTTTTCAACAATCCGTTCTTAGCGGATGCCTCCGTCATAATAACTATCTGCATGCCAAACAGCTCGATCCTTCCAGTAGTTTGAGCTGTGCGTTGATAGATCAGTCAGTCAGTCACCTTTTCCTTTTACGTATTTAGATTTTCATTAAAAAAATAACTATATATACCTATGTCACTATAATTTTGTTCCTAGGTCGACCAGAACCAGTAGTAACATGGCTGATAGACGGCCTATCAGCCACACAGTACATCGGTGAGAAGACAGACACGCACGTCGTAGTCAACAGGCTAGAGATCCTACACGTCAGGAGAGAAGATCTCAACAAAACGTTCAAATGTCGAGCCGCCAATACCAACCTTGTCCCGCCTCAGGAGAAAGCTGTGAGACTTGAAATGAACTGTAAGTGATCTATACCCATCCATACCTACTCATATTATACAGGGTGTTACCAGTACATCGGCGAGAAGACAGACACTCATGTCGTAGTTAACAGGCTAGAGATCCTACACGTCAGGAGAGAAGATCTCAACAAAACGTTCAAATGTCGAGCCGCCAATACCAACCTTGTCCCGCCTCAGGAGAAAGCTGTGAGACTTGAAATGAACTGTAAGTGATCCATACCTACTCATATTATACAGGATGTAACCAGTACATCGGCGAGAAGACAGACGCTCACGTCGTAGTCAACAGGCTCGAGATCCTACACGTCAGGAGAGAAGATCAGAAGAGCCTATGTCCTTCCCCGGGATGCGAGCTATCTCTGTATCAAATTTCGTCAAAGAAAAGCTAGCAGACAGACAGACAGACGGACGGACACACTTTCGCATTTATAATATTAGTATGGATATCATAAGCTGATGGTAGATTCTGTTTCACTTTTCGCGAATCATAATTGAAGTATAAATTTACCAACTGCCAACCTTTGATAGTCGAGGACATCTTTGACTAGGTAGATAAAGTTAGAACTTTGACAAGAACAAGAAGAAGATTGTAGATAACTAAAAAGTGCTTGAATTGAACATTCATATTCAGTTTCAGAATCTATTGTTCAGAAACAATCTAGTCGAAGCCGAAGTTTACTAACCCGGAATAATAAGTACTCAATTTAGAATCAAAACTACTAAGGGTAAGATCTATAGAGTGCACTCTGACATAGCTTAGACTTAAGACAGAGTTAAAATGAGACAGACCTATATCACTCACATAAATCTGTCTTATTTTAACTTAATCTTAAGTCTGAGCAAAGTCAAAGTGCGCTCTAAAGATCTCAGCCTGAGTACGCGGCAGAAAATAATATACATCGACCTTTAGAATGACATTTCGGTTTTTTAGAGCATTGTCTTGTCATTGTCACTGATACCTATATGACGTTTTGTCGGTCTCAACGACAGAGACAATGGTCTACAAAACCGCTTCCTCTTTCTAAAGGTCGATGTACATTACTTACTGCCGCGTATACTATTCAGTAATTTAAAAAGTTTTTATTGATCAAAAAATCTAAACGTAATACACCAGTAATCAAATCTGAGACTTGGTATAAAGTCATTAGCAGTTATGCCACAATGGAAAAATATGGGTTTCATAACGAATATGTAAAAGTAAACAACAAAGCAAAAGTTTTTCTATGTTCTTGGGTAGACGTAACATTTTTGTGTTAAGCGGATTTTATCCAATGCGAGAATTGCAACTACAAACGAGAACAATTAAAAGTTGTTGCAAATAAGCTATTGCTTGAAAATATAAACAAAAACTGCATAAAAAAGTTCTCCAACAACCAGTCAATTTACTTTTTACCCGTCTGCAGCGAAGGCCAAAGGAGGGTTATGTGTATGACCTGTATGTATGGACGTCACTTGTGACTACTTAACGGCTCAATCGATTTTGATAAATGATTCGTCATTATATTCGTCTTGGTGGCGAGAGTGTCAGTGGGTAGGTACATAACATTCTTAAAAATCAAAATCGCGGATTTTATGCGCTTTAATGTGCGGGCTGAAAAAGATGCAGTGCGAAACGCAGTCGGGGGTTTTCGAAAACTTACTGAAAACTTGCTAGAGCTAAGAATTAAACTAGTGTGTGCTAGAGCACTAGCCTTATGGTATCTCCTATGGACCTTATTGATTTTCAGAGGTATCATGACAATCCTAATACTTCTTAATGTTTCTTTACCAGTGGCACCTCTATCAATATCACTGCTCAGTCGACCTCAGCAACTGCTGGCGGGATCAGCGGCGACGCTTCGATGCGTCGCTGAGGGCAGCCGACCACCAGCGCAGATATCCTGGTACAAGGACAACAGGAGTTTTGAGAAGGATAAAGTAAGTTAGCTATAGATAGTTCAATCAACGAAGACGCGCCCCACTATTTTCGTGGGGGGAAACTACGGAGTGCGGGAGTAATTTTTACCCAATTTATCTTCGTGTGTGAATGTGTGTGCCCACACTTGATCGTTCCAATGCGATAAAATTTGCTCTGACAGTACATGATACACATGCATTGTAAACGATCGGGACTAAGAGTGGGGCGCGTCATCACGGATTGAACTGTCTATATCATTATCACTACTTGGTTGGCATCAGGAACTGCTAGCGGGATCAGTGGCGATGCTTCGATGCCTAGCTGAGGGCAGCTGACCACCAGCGCAGATATCCTGGTACAAGGACAACAGGAGTTTTGAGAAGGATAAAGTTAGCTATCATTATCACTACTTGGTTGGCATCAGGAACTCCTAGCGGCATCATTGACGATGCTTCGATGTGTTATAGCTGAGGGCAGCTGACCACCAGCGCAGATATCCTGGTACAAGGACAACAGGAGTTTTAAGAAGGATAAAGTTAGCTATCATTATCACTACTCGTTATGCCAATGGTGCGCGAATTCCCGTAGTCGCCGATGAGACGAGGTCCGTATAGAAGACCAGCTCCGCTTCCCCGCGTACGATCTCATCTAACATCGTCACCCGCAAGTCCCCATTTAAAGGGTCATTTTGAGGTCGGTTTGTGCTCACACTAGTTTTGGTTTTAGGTAACCGACCACTCAAACGACACCTGGTCAGTGAGCACGTTGGTGTTCAGTCCAGCGCCAGAGGACCATGGAGTGATGGTGAAGTGCGTGGCCTCCAACTCCGCCTTACCGGGGAAGATGATCGACGACCAGGTCAAGCTGAATGTAGTATGTTAGTACTTCTGTATTTTAGTTTTATGGCGTAGGGTAGATACGAAAAATAGTCCAGTACACATTTCCGAATTCATAAGCCGAATGTGCTGGGGCAATATACATAATGTAATTCGAACGCTAGCAAAAAACGAAGACAGGCGATAGACAACAAAAAACGGGAAAAAATAAATAATAAAATATCCTAGACTTCGTAAAAGTGACGCTAGAGGTCAACGAACGTTGCGTAACTAAGCCACTCGAAATCAATGCCACGTCGTAGTTGGGGCATTGAACCCGGTTTTGAACGCTATACATTGTGGGTTTGAAAAATACTAAATCACTAAAGTACAAATAGTTATTGGTATTGGATTGTGTTTAGATGGTATAACAATAACGCTTAGTTTTTGCTAGCGTTCTGGTTACACCATGTATATGTACTTGGCTCTTTACTCTTTTCTACCCCCCAATTGTGTAAGAAAAACGTATATTCATCGTTATCGCAATCGTCAACAAATTCTGCCCCTTGATTGGCGTGAAAAAATGTAAAGAGCGAATCTACCAATCAAAGGGCAGAATTTTTGACGATTACGGAAACGATAAATACGTTTTTCTTACACAAATGGGGGGGCTGAATTTTAATTATTATTTTCACCTCCATCTTCCGACGATCAACATTTAAATTTCTATAATAGAAATACAAAGTGAAATTTTTAATTTAAACAAACTTTTACAAGTACTTTTGAATCATCAAAGCATCTACCATTGGTTCGGAAATCGGAATGCCTTTCGATTCGAATTGGAGGACGAAACTAAATGCAATAAGATTAGCCATCCACTCCCCTTGCTTGAAGTGGTTGTAGTTTAACGGACTACATTAAGTTGGGGGTACTTACCCTTTGTCCCACCCCTTTGACGGGCAGATTCTAGTCAACTAGAAAATAGTACCAGCGCAATGCGAGATTCAATTTACACGGACCACGAGCTTCAATCGGTGCGATCAAAGAGAAGAACGTCAAACGCGTTAGTAGGGTCACCATACATAAAGAGGATTTTTGTGATCCTTGATAAAACGTAAACTAATTGAAAAATCCTATTACAATGTAAAGGATTATTTCAATGACAAGCAAGCTTGGGAATTAGTTGTTTAACGGCTATGTGATAGTTCTAATAAGTTTAAATAACTTTGTAAATTGGTGATAATAAAAAGAATACCCGGCTGAGTTTGTTGTGAGCTCTTCTCAGACCTGGGCGCGTTTGGAACCCTCGTAGCTTTTAAGTTTGATAGAGATGTGTTGTTAAATTTTAAATCGCAAGTTCTGTGCGTGCTGAATTACTGAATTGCTGTTTAAATAATTTGAGACTATAAAAATCTATAAAATCTGAGACTATCTCTGTCTCGTTTTAACTCTGTCTTAAGTCTAAACTAAGTTAGAGTGCGCTCTATAGATCTCAGTCTTATTGCGACGCAATAAAGCACAATTCAGCTAACTAAGCCCTGCGGTGTAAAAATTAACAAAGGTCTTTTTTTCTATCGCGTAACTCTTATCTCTTAACTCTCTATCTTTCTCTCTTGAGATAAGACTAATAGCCATTTCCGCTTAGCCATTTCCCGCTCATTACCCTTTCGCAGTGGAAGGTGGCTATCACTGTGAGAGCCTACGAAGCTACGCACTGCCGTATGTACTGGTATATTTTTTGGGTCAGGTAACCAAGCGAGCCTCGCCTGATTATATTATACTGTATAATACTGGGCAATACTGCGTGCTTGCGGTTACAGAAATAAAGGCGACTATTCAATGGATATCCTGGAAAATGTAGATATTATGGCAACCCTACTTGTAGTAGTAATTGCCGTCAGCGGCAAAGCATACGGCATTATACGACGGCACACTATGTTCTTGGCAACACTGCATGCTGGCGGTTACAGAAATAAAGGCGACTATTCAGTAGATATCCTGGAAAATGTAGATATAATGGCAACCCTACTTGTAGTAGTAATTGCCGTCAGCGGCCAAGGGTACGGCATTATACGACGGCACACTATGTACTGGGCAATATTGTGTGCTTGCAGTTAGAAAAATAAAGGCGACTATTCAATGGATATCCGGGAAAATGATGATAATGTGGCAACTCTACTTGTGGTAGTAATTGCCGTCAGCGGCGAAGCGTACGGCATTATACGCCCCGCCACACTGTGTATTGGGCAACACAGTATGCTTGCGGTTAGAGAAGTAAAGGCGACTATTCAATGGATATCCTGGAAAATGGAGATATTATGGCAACCCTTACTTGTAGTAGTAATTGCCGTCACCGGCCAAGCGTACGGCATTATACGACGTCACACTATGTACTGGGCAACATTGCATGCTTGCGGTTACAGAAATAAAAGCGACTATTTATCTCGAACACGACAACGGCCCGGATAACTTTGTTTCAAAGCTAATGTTCTTAACTCTTTTTACTATAATTAGCGATCTTTTATTCTGGATTAAATATCAATATGAATGTCAATTTTAGGAAACAATCTTTCCAAATTGGCTCAATTTTTTTTATTCAGATACAAGTTAACCCTTGACTGCAATCTGAACTGGTGGTAAGTTATGATGCAGTCTAAGATGGAAGCGGGCTAACCTGGAAGGGGTATGGCAGTTTTTATTAAACCCATACCCCTTTGGTTTCTACACGGCATCGTACCGGAACGCTAAATCGCTTGGAGGCACGGCTTTGCCGGTAGGGTGGTAACTAGCCACGGCCGAAGCCTTCCACCAAATTCCAAATCCCTGGCGGGGGACCTCCTACTAAATAGGTATAATTTATGAACATAGGAGGTTGAGCAGCAGACTGCATGGATAAAAATTTAATCAATAATTAGTATATACAATCAAATATTTCCTTTAATTCACTAATTTAACACTTAGGTAGGTACACAATACCTGAACATTAATTTATTAATGAAGTACTTTAACTTTTTCCACACTTTTAAATTTCGCTCGGGTAAATTTGTTAACATTAATTATAATAATTAGTCTCATTCCCGTTCACTAATTAGGTACCTCACTTAATTAATAATTAAAATTAGTTTTTGTTAACATTTGCAAACTAAGCGACATTTAATTCAATTAAAATGTACCCAAATGGACCTACTATTAATTAGGTACCTCACTTAATTAATAATTAAAATTAGTTTTTGTTAACATTTGCAAACTAAGCGAAATTTAATTAAATTAAAATGTACCAAAATGGACCTACTATTTTTAATAGTTCGTAAAACCGATAGACGTTGGGGTCTCAACTCAAGGTGTTGAAATGGTGACCTCGCACCGGAAGACGCAGTGTTGGAAAATACAAACTACTACGTGCTACGAAGCGATTTAGCGTTCCGGTACGATGGCGTGTAGAAAGCAAAAGGGGTATGGTTTTAATAAAAACTGCCATACCACTTTCAGGTTAGCCCGCTTCCATCTTAGACTGCATCATCACTTACCACCAGGTGAGATTGCAGTGAAGGGCTAACTTGTATCTGAATGAAAACTAATTAAAAAAACAAATTAAAACTATCATGTTACACCTTTAGTAACGAAAGATGAACCTTTTAAAATGACTAAGGTAGAAATAAAGTTTTGGGCAAAGTAGAGTAAAAGATCATCCCTATAGTCTAAGAGCTGATTAATTGAATTGTCCTCCAGACAGTCCCCTGGTGACGCTGAGCCTCGGCAGTACTCTCAACCCTCACGACATCAAGGAGGGAGACGACGTTTACTTCGAGTGCAACGTGCGAGCGAACCCGCGGGAACACAGGATATCGTGGTACCATAATGTGAGTAGAGAGTTAAAACCAAATATATTAAATAAAAAAATCTGTCAAGTGTGAGTCGGACTCGCACATGGAGGGTTCCGTACCATCGTACGAGAAAAAAGCACTTCACTTATTCTATTTCATTTTACAAAGAATTGGCTGACCCGCTCTGGTTGAATTTCTGTATAAGTCCCGCAAATTGCTATTACGCTGGAACCATGTCCTATTAACATCGAAATAACGTCATTTTGACGTCATTTGATGTATATTTAAGTAAAAATATACCATCAGCAGCATATAAAAGATGTTCATCTAACTACAATAGCGTTTCTTTTAATATTTAGAGCAGTTTATGTCTTTTAAAGGTAACATACGAGTTTAATCCCAAGGGCGTAGTAATACCACACGAGTAGATATGTAATCCCATGGCCAATAATGTGAGTGCTAATCGATCATTGCGCTGAAGCAATTCCATTGATAGTACAATTGAAGTTATTGCTGATATAATTGCATTGTTAGATTACAAAAGACTGCTATGAAAATGGGTTCATAAATTACCAATTTATTTCCAATTTATCATCATCACCGTCAATCATAGACCTTCCTACGATGGCCACCGCACCTGGTCTTTAGCCTTCCTCCAGTTACTCCCGCCTCCCTCTTTGTTATTGTCGGTACATTATCGTGCTGCAGCGCGCTTTGTAGCATACTTACCTCGGTATACAATACGCGGTACCTAAGCATCGCGTATACTTAGTGCGCCTCTTACGCATTTAAGCGAGAAGCTACCTACTTGTTTACCTATTCTCAAGATAAGACAAAACGGACTATCAATAGTAGAGGTGCGTGGTCTAGTAGGCGGTGTAGTAGAGGTCATTGTTTTAACGGCGGCGCCTCATGCTTGCAACAAACAGGAAACAGCAAGCACTGGCAAGCGTGTGAATGGGTGTTTTCGTATGTTTGCCAACGCTTGGGAGCGCTTGCCGCATAGAGACTGGAAATAAAAAGCAGCAAGCATATGACGCCGCCATCTACACTATATATATAATATATAATATATAATATATAATATATAATATATAATATATAATATATTAATATATAATATATATATATATATATAATATTATAAAGAGGAAAACTTTGTTTGTTTGTTTGTTTGTACTGAATAGGCTCAAAAACTACTGGACCGATTTAAAAAATTCTTTCACCATTCGAAAGCTACATTATCCACGAGTAACATAGGCTATATTTTATTTTGGAAAAAATAGGGTTCCGTAAGATATTTGGGTTTTTCGGACACAAGGTGTAAAAAATCAACCAGAAAAGTTACTTATTTTGCGTACGCTGCCCAAAAAATGTTCTAATTAATTGTAGATCTTATAAATATCTACAAAAAAGTCCGCGACACACTATACCCATCTATGTCGAGTGAGGCACAGCAACCATTTTTTTATTTAAAAATCTTGAATTTTTTTTGGACTACATTTAAACGCGTTTATTTTACTCATGCTATTAATCCTTATCAAAATAAATGATTTCATCACTAAGAACAGTTTATGGAGATAATATTTGGTCTTTGAATGATTAAAATTGGACGTTTGGTTTTGAAGTTATGGCGAAATTAAAATATTACGATTTCTGCTGCACGGCCCGTTGTATTATATTATATAAAGAGGTAATGTCGTTAAGTTTGTTTGTAGGGGGTAATCTTTAGAACTACTGAACCGATTTTAAAAATTCTTTCACCAGTAGAAAGCTACATTATTCCTGAGTGACATAGGCTATACGGGATCTTTAAAAACCTAAATCTACGCGGGCGAAGCCGCGGGGATCAGCTAGTAAGGTATAAAACCGTGTCCCTTGCTGATTATTTAAAAGTGTCATTTCTGTAGGACAGGGCCGTCACACAGAACATGACTTCCGGTATAATCGTGAGCACGAGGTCGCTGGTGATGCAAGGCGTGACAAGACAGGAGGCAGGACGATACTCGTGCCGTGCTGCTAACGCAAGAGGCGAAACTTCTAGTGAAAGTGTCACTTTGCGAGTACAATGTAAGTGTTTATAAAATGTAGGACAGGGCCATCACACAGAACAGACAAGACAGAAGGCAGGGCGATACTCGTGCCGTGCTGCTAACGCAAGAGGCGAAACTTCGAGTGAAAGTGTCACTTTACGAGTACATTGTAAGTGTTTATAGAATGTAGGACAGAGCTGTCACACAGAACATGACATCCAGTATAATCGTAAGCACGAGGTCGCTGGTGATGCAAGGCGTGACAAGACAGGAGGCAGGACGGTACTCGTGCCGTGCTGCTAACGCAAGAGGCGAAACTTCGAGCGAAAGTGTCACTTTGCGAGTACAATGTAAGTGTTTATAAAATGTAGGACAGGGCCATCACACAGAACAGACAAGACAGAAGGCAGGGCGATACTCGTGCCGTGCTGCTAACGCAAGAGGCGAAACTTCGAGTGAAAGTGTCACTTTACGAGTACATTGTAAGTGTTTATAGAATGTAGGACAGAGCTGTCACACAGAACATGACATCCAGTATAATCGTAAGCACGAGGTCGCTGGTGATGCAAGGCGTGACAAGACAGGAGGCAGAGCGATACTCGTGGTGTGCTGCTAACGCAAGAGGCGAAACTTCGAGTGAAAGTGTCACTTTACGAGTACAGTGTAAGTGTTTATAAAATGTAGGACAGGGCCGCCATACAAAACAAGACGTCTAGTATAATCGTGAGTACGAGGTAGCTGGTGATGCAAGGCGTGACAAGACAGAAGGCAGAGCGATACTCGTGGTGTGCTGCTAATGCAAGAGGCGAAACTTCGAGCGAAAGTGTCACTTTGCGAGTACAATGTAAGTATATCGATCATTATAATTCTTCAGGATCATATCACCTTGCGGGCGTCCACTGTTGATGTTCTATCCTAAAAAGCGCCACCAGATGACCAGGCCAGGTCTTCAGCCTCCTCATCCAGCCACTTCTATTCTCTTTATATCATAGGTTCGTCTTACTGGGGGGTGCCCAACATTTTGCTCTTTTTAGGGTTCCGTACCTCAAAAAGAAAAACGGAACCCTTATAGGATCACTTTGTTGTCTGCCTGTCTGTCTGTCAAGAAACCTACAGGGTACTTCCCGTTGACCTAGAATCATGAAATTTGACAGGTAGGTAGGTATTATAGCAGACATTCGAGGAAAAATCTGAAAACTGTGAATTTGTGGTTACATCACACAAACAAATTAAATGATGGTCTTGAACTAATAAGTAAGATAGCTATATCGAGTGGGGTATCATATGAAAGGTCTTCACATGTGCATTCTAAAACAGATTTTTATTTATTTTTATGCATCATAGTTTTCGAGTTAACGTGCAAAATGTCGAAAAAATACGACTGTAGTACGGAACCCTCATTGCAATCTCAGCTGGTGGTAAGTGATGTTGCAGTCTAAGATGGATGCAGGCTAACCTGGAAGGGGTATGGCAGTTTCTTGCAAGCGAATCTGGTTAAGCAATTTCGACGAGGAAGCCAACAGAAGAATTCGGCTAGGTTGGGCAGCTTTTGGGAAATTGAGTCAAGTCTTCTCATCGTCAATTCCTCAGTGCTTCAAGACGAAAGTCTTTAACCAGTGTGTTCTTCCCGTCCTCACCTATGGTGCTGAAACGTGGACACTAACAAACGGCCTTGTCCACAAACTCAAAGTCGCTCAGCGAGCTATGGAGAGGGCTATGTTAGGAGTTTCCTTGAGGGACAAGATCCAAAATGAGGAGATCCGCAGGAGAACCAAGGTCACTGACATAGCCCAAACTATTAGCAACCTGAAGTGGCAGTGGGCAGGTCATGCCTGTCGTAGAGGCGATGGCCGTTGGAGCCGGAAAGTCCTTGAGTGGAGACCGCGTTTAAGCAAGCGTAGTGTGGGACGCCCTCCAGCACGATGGACCGACGATATAAAGAGGCTGGCGGGAAGTGGCTGGATGAGGAAGGCTGAGGACCGGGTGTGGTGGCGCTCTTTAGGGAAGGCCTATGTCCAACAGTGGACGTCCACAGGCTGATGATGATGATGATCTGGTTACACCCTGTATGTAACAACTGCTTACATTCGTTTCAATCTGAATAATCAACAGCTAAGCAACGGAACGGGGTGCAAGGGCGTGTATTTGTATTTACGGCTTTAATATCAACCGGCACTGTTCACGCCTATTGGATAACGTGAGAATTTATTTTTCAGCATAGGCAGAGTGAACTAGAGTGAGAAGACTCTCGGTTTGATCCTGAATCGACGATCTGTCAAATATTAGGCTAGGACTAATATTTGGACTAGGACTAAGGCTTAGGATTAGGAGGTGTCAAATATGATACCTAGTCGTTTCATAGCCTCATCATGATCAAGCCATCGCCAGCTCACTACATCGCACGGGTTTTCTCTCAGAGTGAGAAGGGTTTTGGCCATAGTCTACCACGCTGGTCGAGTGCGGATTGGCAGACTTCACACACCTTTGAGAACATTATGGAGAACTCTCAGGTATGCAGTTTTCCTCATGATGTTTTCCTTCAACGTTAAAGCAAGTGATATTTTAATTACTTTAAAAAACCGGCCAAGTGCAAGTCAGACTCGCGCACCGAGGGTTCCGTACTACAGTCGTATTTTTTCGTCATTTTGCACGATAAATCAAAAACTATTATGCATAAAAATAAAAATATGTTTCAGAATGTACAAGTAAAGCCCTTCCATAATATGATACCCCACTTGATATAGCCTTACTTGGAAAATTAAAAATACTAATTATTTGTTCATGTACCTACACATTTTAATTTTTTTGTGTTGTAACCACAAATTCACGGTTTTCAGATTTTTTCCTTATGTCTGCTAGAAGACATATTATCTGCGAAATTTCATGATTCTAGGCCAACGGGAAGTACCCTGTAGGTTTCTTGACAGACACAACAGACAGATAACGAAGTGATCCTTTAAGGGTTCCTTTTTTCTTTTTGAGTTACGGAACCCTAAAAATGCAAATAAGAACATAAAACACTATGTACACAGTTAAACAAAGTTGTTCATTTCAACGGGCCTTTATCAAGATTTACATTTTACTTGTTAAATCGTTATCTCATGAAACACAGCCCATAACATATCCCATGGGTATAATCAGCACTCTTAATTTGCATATCCCTAACGAATGTCGGATACGACATGTAATGCCTCGTCTACACGTTTAATTTTACTCATCATAGTGCCACACGAGTAGATATTATAAACCAGAGGGGAAGCTTCACACTAGCTCTCGCACACCACGACGTGCCACGGACGCTCCGTGCGCCCAGTTTGACGGCAAACGAAGCGTCCGTGACACGTCGGTGTGCGTGAGCTGCGCTAGAGTGAGTGAACCTACAGCCAGCCGCTAGTATGAAGCTTCCCCTCTGGTCTATATATTATCTACTCGTGTGATCGTGCCTTCTTCGAAACGAAGTTTGGAGGTTATCATGCGAAAAGCTTCTCTATTCAAAGCCGCCTCCTTTAACTTTGGGTAACTAAGCCCTGTCCACCCCCTTATATCGTCCAACCATTTGTGTCCTTGGCGAACAGAAACCCTTTTGCTTTCGATTCTTCCTTCCAAAAATCGGAAATGCGAATTGGACTTCCCTTTGTAAATGTCCAAAGAAAGCGAGATTCCTTCGCATTGTAGTGGACATGAGTTCTCTATCTTTGTGGACCATTTCCAGTACCTTATTGGCCGGTGTAAAGCTGTTCCAGGTTATCTTGAGCAAATGTTTTTGGTATAAAAAAAGGTAGCGTTCAAGCTACGGTAGCGGTCATGGAACTTTCTACGAGTTTTGTACATTCCGTCATCACACCGTTGTAACGTCGGAGTTTTACGTCCTCGAGCTCTATCCCTCCGTTTTACCGTCAAATTACGTCCGCTATGTGGCAGCACTGCGTTTCTAGAAACCAGTAGCCTTATTATGTAAATGATTGTTGCCAACATTGTGCCAAAAATTCAAACAAACACCATGAAAGCAAAATTGAACTATTGCGTTAGTAGATCGATAAATAACAACATAAACGGTGGTTGCCTACATGATTATGCGGGCAAACCACGCGTTTATGTTGATTTTGTTGGCTACTGCTAGGCTGAACTCGGATGAAGACGATGCCAAAAGAAAATCACCAAAATTACCCATATACTTACTTACCTACTTTTTTATGGGTGGATGGGTTATCAGTACCCAAATTATAAATGCGAAAGTGTGTTTGTTTGTTGATTTTTTGGTTTATTGGTTTGTTGGTTTGTCCTTCAACCACGTCGCAACGGAGCATCCGATTGACGTGATTTTTTGGGTACCTACTGATTTCATAAATGGACATTTTATGTAATACTAGCTTATGCTCGCGACTTCGTCCGCGTGGACTACACAAATTTCGAACCCCTATTTCACCCCCTTAGGGGTTGAATTTTCAAAAATCCTTTCTTAGCGGATTCCTACGTTATAATAGCTATCTACATGCCAAATTTCAGCCCGATCCGTCCAGTAGTTTGACCTGTGCGTTGATAGATCAGTCAGTCAGTCAGTCAGTCAGTCACCTTTTCCTTTTATATATTTAGATAAAGTTTATCTTTAGAAGTTAGGCGTTCTCGGTTGAATCGCAGTGTATACAGGCCTTAACAATAAAATGTCACTTTAGAAGCGCATGAAACAGGGCAGTAAATATCGACGTGTCTACGAATAGATATTCAAATTGTTACGTTTCGGGATCAGCATTCCGGTTTCCTTCCGTAGTGGTCCATCCATTAATCTTCCCCCGATTATTGAGAAAAGGGTTGCATTTTTTTGTCTAACTGTCCGAAACATCTGGCTCCACGGAAGACCAGCGCTGTGCCTGTGACGAGAACACAGGCACAGGCACACTCGGAAAATGCTGAGTGGAGTCCATTTTGGTACCACGCACCGCGCATCTTATTTTGAGTGTTTATTTTATTTATACTATCTGTGGCACCAAAAAAACATTTTTTTCTTTCTTTTCTTTCATTTTCAAACACGTCACCCTCAAGAATCGTAGACATAATAAATAATTGAACTGCATATCGCATCATCATCGAACCATCGCCTTTTCTCTTATCTTAGATTCTTTGTTAAAATTGAACGTGTAGACGGACCGCAACAATAATAATGTCACAGTCACAAGTCACAGTACACGCAGAGTATGAATTACAGACCAATAAATACTGATGTGTCTAGTAGTAGGTATTCAAATGATGCGGTTCGGGTTCGACGGACCGTTTCCTTCCGCTGCGGACTGGCCGAACAGTAATTGCCTCTGAGGAAGGCGGTGCTAACAGTAAATCACCGAAATTATTGCGTAATATTACTTGTCTCGGAGCTAGTAAACGGTGAAACGATAATAACAACTTGGTGTTTTGGTCGCTTTCATTTCATAAAATGTACAAGGTATCTACTTGTACTTGGAAACTTGCCTGAGCGTTACGCTATTCCTAAATCAATGCGCTATTTTATTTCATCAACCCATCGTCCGGCCCACGGATTTCCCCTCAGGCCAGTGTGCAAGTTCTATCATCGCTATTTTTTTTTGTAACTAGCTTATGCTCGCGACTTCGTCCACGTGGACTACACTAATTTCAAACCCCTATTGCACCTCCTTAGGGGTTGAATTTTCAAAGATCTTTCCTTCGTGGATGCCTATGTCATAATAGCTATCTGCATGCCAAATTTTAGCCCGATCCATCCAGAGGTTTGAACTGTGCATTGATAGATCAGTCAGGCGGAGGGATGCCCCGGGGGCTGTGTACGTGTGCGAGGCGTCCCCACCGACTGCCATCTTGACCTGTCGCGTACTATGGCTACAATTGACTATATGGCCATTTTATTTAATTTTAAGTTTATAACTTAATCTAATTATATAAAAGGAAAAGGTGACTGACTGGCTGACTGATCTATCAACGCACAGCTTAAACTACTGGACGGATCGGGCTGAAATTTGGCATGCAGATAGCTATTATGACGTAGGCATCCGCTAAGAAAGGATTCTTGAAAAATCAACCCCTAGGGGGGTGAAATAAGGGTTGGAAGTTTGTGTAGTCCACGCGGACGAAGTCGCGAATATAAGCTAGTCTAAATATATAGAAAAAAAAGGTGACTGACTGACTGAATGATCTATCAACGCACATCTCAAAATACTGGATGGATCGGGCTGAAATTTGGCATGCAGATAGCTATTATGACGTAGGCATCTTCTAAGAAAGGATTTTTGTAAATTCAACCCCTAAAGGTGTTTTAAGCTAGTAATTGGTCTATAGATAATAGTTGTAATAAGCCAAACTCTTAGTCTACTCGATCTTGCGGGCTACCTCCGCAATATGTTGTTGCGGCATCAACTTAATTCATAGAGCTTTGCTTTATAGTTCGCGAGTCCGGAATAAATTTCCTTTGGAAATCCCGCGGATACCCTATCGTGCGAGGTGCATAAATCCGTTCAAGCTAAATTGTATGCTTTAGAATTGCTGTAGCCGTTTTATTGTTGAAGTGTTATAACATTTTGTACGTAAGTCTACCAAGTAAGGTGGGTACAAAATATTTTAGCTATTGTGGTGGATTTTCGGCCATTTTATTTAATTTTAAGTGAATAATGAGGCTGATTCCGTTGTACACAATCTCTAAACTAAACTAAAATGGCACGTCTAAATCTATTGCTATCCCTTTCATAATGTTGCTTGCGGAAAAGGATAGCACTAAATTTAGACCTGTTAATTTGGTTTAGTTTAGAGATTGTGTACAAGAGAATCGGCCCCAATATATATTTTAATATAATATGTGGGTAGACCCTGACATTTGGTAAAAAGTGAAGTAAAAGTAAAATATTCTGTATTTGTTAGCGCACTTATGATAATTAATTATCTCTGACAGAAGTCACGTGATGTGTTGTATCACCATCTTGAATCGATTGGTATAAAAGCGAGTGTTTGATAATTCTTAAGGCAAAGCGATCGGCTTCCGCCCCGCGCGGACGTTTGCTAATGCGCTCCGTTTCTCGGTACCGGTTTGAACTCTCGCGCGAGTTCGCCAGTGTCAGTGCAAGTGCCATTATCAGTGCCATCGGATTGTTCCTGCGTTGTGTGTAGTATTAGTGTAGTTCTAGGATCCAGGTTCCGTGAGTACACTAGTCTAAGCGCAGCATAGGTCCACACCCCCGTCACCAAAGGGCGGGGACTCACATTAGGGTCACACCTTAGGTACTCACCTCCCTGCCTAGGCAGGGGGGACCTTTGAGCCACCGGGTCCACTATGGGCCCCAACCAACCCGACCACCCCGCTCCCGGGCCCCATCAGGGCACATTTTTTCCCCAGACATTCTACAATGACGTAGACTTGAGTGCCCTTTTGGCCGATCTCACGACCCGAAACCCAAGCTACCTCAATAAATTTAAGGTCGACCCGTCCCGGAAGCCTACGCGCTTCGACATACCACCGGAATCTCCTCTCTCGGCTATGACCATGGAGGACGACTCGGACTCGACATTGATTGACAAGGAGCCTCACTCCAAGACCCAACCTGGGCCTTCAGCCCCAAAACCTATACCGACCAACGTTAAGGAGCCTCACTCCGAAACGTCCCCAGCCTCCTCTGAAACAGAGGAATTCACGACGGTGCAAAGGAAGGCCCAGAAGCGAAAGCTGAAGGCCTCCAAGTCCCACGCAAACCCACCTAAAAAGGTGGGCGTTGCAGCCCCTTCAGGGCCCGGTACTCAACCCACAACCTCCCAGGCAACCCCCGAGGAGGAGTCGGAAGACTCCCCCATGGAGGATTCGCCAAGGGAAAAGGTCCCTCCCCTTTTTATTAGGGAAAAACTCAGCTGGCAGCGCATCTTGCCACTGTTAGACCAGCGGGGCATCTCGTTCACGAGTGCCCGCTCGACCGCCATTGGAATCAAAGTCCAATGTCCGACTTCAGGCGACCATCGCCTCCTCACCAAGACTCTCCGTCAAGAGAATGTAGGGTTCCATACCTACGCTCTTCCCGACGAACGCGTTCTACGCGTAGTCATTAGCGGCCTTCCGAAGGAGCTCGATACAGAGCTCATCAAGTCAGACCTCCTATCCCAGGAGCTGCCAGTCCTGGAGGTTCACAGGATGTATCATCCTAGAACCAAAGTCCCTTACGAGATGGTGCTCGTAACTTTAGAACTTTCCCCCGCGGGTAAAAAAGTTAATAATATAACCTCAGTGTGTCGCCTTACTGGCCTCAAAATAGAGCCCCCCCGTAACCGCGGCAGGATGGGCCAATGCCATCGCTGCCAGATGTACGGCCATTCCGCAAGGAATTGTTTCGCCCACCCTAGGTGCGTAAAGTGCCTAGGGGACCACGGCACCTCCGACTGCCCCAGGAAGCAACCAACCGAGGAGCCCCCGAGCTGTGTTCTTTGCAGGTCTCAAGGGCATACCGCGAACTATCGCGGATGCCCTAAAGCCCCCAAGGAGCAAAAGCGAAGGGTCAAACCGGCCGGCCGCAAACCTACTGCAGCTCCCCAACCCACCCAAAAATTCGTCCCTGCGCCGGCTCCGGCCACCAACGCATGGGACAAACCCCTTCCCAGGACTAACCCTCCTGCGCCCAAGCCCACCCAGGCACCCCCGGCCAAGCCCGCCCAACCAGCCCCGGCCAAGCCCGCCCAACCAGCCCCGGCCAAGGCTTCCGCGTCTACGCCTAAGCCCCAGCCCCAGCCAGAGCAACCGCTCCATACATCCGCAGCGGCAAACGCTGCGGATAATCTCAAATTAATAGAAACCGTCCTCGCCTCTATTGACATAGTGGAGATGGAAATTTTCGCCCGGACCTTCAGGGAAGATCCCAAAACAGCCATTACCCAACACTTGGGTCTACTCATCTCCATAAACAACCTTAAAAACCTATAATGGATAGTACAACCAAAGGTAGATTAAAACCTCACTACTTAGTGGTCGCGTTTTACAACGCGAACGGCCTTATCGACCAAATGGACGAAGTCCGCGAGTTTGTATGTGCACATCAAACCGACATTCTCCTAGTGCAAGAGACCTTCTTGAAACCTAGTAGAAGTAATCCCAGAATTGCTAATTTTAATATAGTCAGAAACGACAGGGCCACTGCTAAGGGTGGCACTGCTATATACTACAGAAGGGCTCTTCACTGCACTCCTCTCGATCCTCCACAACTAACCAATATGGAAGCGTCCATATGTCAGGTGAGTATGACTGGCCATCCGTCGGTCATACTAGCATCCGTCTATCTCTCTCCCTCGAAAGATCTGTTAGAAAGTGACATCCGCGCACTTCTCTCATTAGGAGACTCCGTTATCGTGGCCGGAGACCTTAACGCCAAACATCAAAGTTGGAATTGCCGCTCCCCGAACTCACGAGGACGCCAACTCGAAAGACTGACGCACCGCCCCGATCTTAACTTCATAGTTATAGCCCCTGACACACCGACTCGTTATCCAATGACCGACAATTCAACAGACAGACCGGACATACTCGATATAGCTCTTCTAAAGAACATCGCCCTTCAGGTGAGTCCTTTGGAGGTGCTGTCCGAGCTAGGTTCAGATCACCGTCCCGTCCTAATGCGGCTAGGACCCCCGCCCACCGCGGCCCCCCCGACCAAAACAGTCATTGACTTCAAGAAGCTCTCAGAGCATCTTAAGTCTATAGACTCAGTGCACATCTCTCAAATTCCTGACATTATAGGTAGTCTAGATGAAGCGCATGCAGCCTCACTGCACCTTACTAATCACATCCGCGATGCTCTAAGCGCCTGCTCCCGACAGATGCCGAACGGTTTCACCCGTCGACAGTTGCCGGACGACGCCAGAGAGCTCATCACAATCAAAAACGCTAAACGTAGAGCCCATGACGCATGTCCTAACGCCAACAACCGGAGAGAACTCTGGAGAGCCCAGAGGGAGGTAAAGGCTCGCCTTGCCGAACTCCGCGACGAACAATGGGACAGGAAGCTGAGTGAGCTCAAGCCATCGCATGTAGCCTACTACAGCCTGGCGAGAGCTCTCAAAGCCGACCCTGTCTCGGCCACTCCTCCGCTTTTACGTCCCAATCAACCGCCCGCCTTTGAAGATGTCGATAAGGCCGAATGCTTGGCCGATAGCTTAGAAGCCCAATGCTCCCCGAGCACCATCTCTGTAGACAAGTCCCATATAGAACTAGTCGAAAACAAACTAGCATCTATCTTCTCTTCCGCCCCAGGTGGCGATCCAATCCTCCCGACGAATAGCGGCGAAGTTCGTCAAATAATCAAAGAATTTCACGCCAAAAAAGCCCCGACTCTATTAATAACAAAACTCTAAAGTTACTCCCCGACGTATTAATCAACCTCCTGGTTGTCATTTTCAACACCCTCATGGCGGGATGCTCCTTCCCCGACAGGTGGAAAGAAGCTACCGTTATAGGCATCCCCAAGCCAGGGAAACCTAGGAACCTCCCTACTAGCTACCGCCCCATTAGTTTGCTCAACACCCTTGGCAAGGTGTATGAGAAAGTCATCCTCAACCGACTTAGGTCCGTCGTAGAGGAGAAAAACCTCCTCAACGACGAGCAATTTGGCTTTCGAACCAGACACTCATGTGTTCATCAAGTGCACCGCCTCACGGAGCACATCCTTCTCGGTTTCAACCGATTCAAAACGAGAGGCATCCCAACGGGAGCCCTCTTCTTCGATGTAGCCAAAGCCTTCGACAAGGTGTGGCACGCCGGCTTGATCTACAAGCTTTACCATCTTGGCGTGCCCGAAAGACTCGTACGTTTACTACGAGAATTTCTCACCAATCGAACTTTTCGCTACCGTCTGGATGGGACCCTATCCTCCCCAAGACCTCTCCGAGCTGGAGTCCCTCAGGGCTCCCTGCTCTCGCCACTTTTGTACGCGCTGTACACCAGCGACATTCCCAGATCCCCTCACGTTCATATAGCCCAGTTCGCGGATGACACCGCTCTATACAGCTCCGACTTAAACTACCGAAACGTTAAAGCTCGACTCCAAAAGGCAGTCAGTAGCCTAGGCCACTGGTTCCGCCTTTGGAGGATAGAGGTTAACCCGGAAAAAAGCGCAGCAGTGCTCTTTCAAAAGTCCAAAAGGAAATCACAAAACAAACTTCGACAGACTGAAATAACTCTTTACGACCGCCCCATTCCCTGGCAAACTAATACCAAGTACTTGGGTGTAACCTTTGATGACAAGATGAGCTTCGCCGCGCACATTCGTAGAGTCCGCAAGAACGCAGCGTATGTGCTCTCCCGTCTTTACCCCATGATTTGCGCAAAGAGCAAAATGTCACTTCGACATAAAGTCACGCTATACAAAACGTGCATCCGCCCAATAATGTCTTATGCCTGTGTTGCATTTGCACACCTGCCGCCCTCCTCTCTCAAACCTCTCCAAGTCCTACAGAATAAGTTTATGCGTACGGCCACTGGCTCCCCGTGGTACATGCGCAACGTGGACCTCCACAGAGACCTCCAACTCCCGACAATAGCTCATTACTTTAAACAGCTTTCCAAAAACTATTTTGAGAAAGCCATTAGACACCCCAACCCCCTAATAGTTGAGGCAGCGACTTACACCCCTGACCGAAACGACCCCCCAGATAAAAGACGCCCTAAGCACGTCCTTAATGACCCCGACGATCAAATCATGACCGACAATGCACCCTATCTCGTAGGGCTACACAATTCAACCTCATCACAGCGTCTTCGCCGGCGAAGACGAGGTCCCCGATTTCTAACGTCACCCGGACGTGGGCTCACGCCACGGCCTCGGGGGCGTACGGACTAACCAACAAAACCGACAACTCCACCCATCCCAACGTCATCCTAAGCCGTGGTCCGAGCCTCACAGGAGGCGCCCTTAGGAGGACGTTGCCCCCCGACCTCTCAAATTATTTCTTCGAGCCCTAGGGCTCACCCCCAGGCGGAGCTTCGCGCTCGCCAACCCCCCCGGTGACGCTGTAGCGGCCAGTAGGGCCTACGCAGCATAGTCAATCCGAAACAACACAAAAAAAATTCTTAAGGCAGTCTGTGTTCAACCTCAGACTTATTCGACTATTAAATGCTTTTGTGTTTAGGTCGCATTTCTGATTGAGTGGTTTCAATAGCAATTGTGCCCTAATCAAGTTAATATTGCAGTAAGGTTATTATGAAAGGCAAAACTCTCGATAAGCCGCTGTGTGTCGTGGTTAATATTTAACTTCACTTCTGATGTTTATATATTTTACACCTTAACCAAAACAATAGAAATATAACAAGGATGTTTGCAAGTAGGTACAATAGGCGGCCTTATCGCTAAAATAGCGATAAGGCCGCCTATTATATAGGTTCTGTGTCTGTAGGTATTGGTACCTACAGAGATAGTCGGCGGACGGACATAGGCTTTTTCTTGTCCAAGCTCTTTCAGTAAATATTTTAAAAAACATTCCACGTAAACAAATCCGTGGGTAGCAGCTTGTGAATAAAACAAAAAGCAATTTCACATAATCCCTGAACGTTTGTTAGCGGCTAAGCACGGCTCATTATTTATTTGCTCACAGATGCCCCGGTATGCGGCATGACGTCACCGCAAGTGGTGGGGGCGGCGCTTGATGAATCGCTGCATGTTCGCTGCTCGGTGCACGCGGACCCTGCTGACGTCACGTTCCTGTGGCAGTTCAACAACAGCGGCGAGAGCTTTGACGTCTCCCCAGCGAGATACGGTAATTAGAACAACTTTATCATAGAGAAAATTAGTGAGATGTGTAATATGACGTCATACAAGTGGTGGGGCGGCGCTTGATGAATCACTGCATCTTCGCTTTTCCGTGCACGCGGACCCCGCTGAAGTCACGTTCCTGTGACAGTTCAACAACAGCGGCGAGAGCTTTGACGTCTCCCCAGCGAGATACAGTAATTAGCATTTGACGACCTGCCTGGCGCAGTGGTGAGCGCTGTGGTCTTAATAGTGGGAGGTCCCAGGTTCGATTCCTGGCAGGGGTTTGGAATTTTATAATTTCTAAATTTCTGGTCTGGTCTGGTGGAAGGCTTCGGCCGTGGCTAGTTACCACCCTACCGGCAAAGCCGTGCCGCCAAGCGATTTAGCGTTCCGGTACGATGCCGTGTAGAAACCAAAGGGGTATGGGTTTAATAAAAACTGCCATACCCCTTCCAGGTTAGCCCGCTATCATCTTAGACTGCATCATCACTTACCACCAGGTGAGATTGCAGTCAAGGGCTAACTTGTATCTGAATAAAAAAAAAAAAATAGCAACCTTACAGCATTATGACGTCATACAAGGGTCGGGGCGGCGCTTGATGAATCGCTGCATGTTCGCTGCTCGGTGCACGCGGACCGTAATGTGTGGACGTGTAATTAGAGTTCATTGTTCAAAGCAGTATTTATTTTCAGCTACACTAAACGGCAGCACAAGCGAGCTTCGCTACACGCCCGCAAGCGAGAGGGACTACGGGGCGCTGACGTGTCGGGGCACCAACACGGTCGGCCAACAAGCGCAGCCGTGCATCTTTCAAATCGTGCCGGCAGGTATAGTCCGTTTTTAGGATTCCGTAGTAAACAAGGAACCCTTATAGTTTCGCCATGTCCGTCCGTCTGCCCGTCCGTCCGTTCGTCCGTCCTCGGTTAATCTCAGAGACTATTAGTGCTAGAAATCTGTAATTTGGCATGGGTAAATATTAATCACGCCGACAAAGTAGTGAAATTAAATTGTGATAAATATTCTTTTTAGGGTAGCTATCCCTTACAATATGTAAAGTGGGGATGAATTTTTTTTCTCGTCTACCCCATAGTGTGGGGTATTGTATAGGTCTTTAAAAAATACTGTGGGTGTGGGAACATCATTTTTCGATTTCTAGATCCGTTTGTAAAATATGATGTTTTAAAGTGCTAATTTTTATTAGAGTCAAGTGTCCGTCCCATTTATCAGCCAAATGGTAGTATAATAATATAGGAACGTGAAAAAATTCACAACAGTAGTACATAATCAATTTTAAAGGAAAACTATCATGGCTTATTTGTGACTACGGAACCCTACACTACGCGTGGCCCGCCACGGACTTGGTCGGTTTTTTTTTTTTCTTTAGTTTCCTGAAAAGATAAACAAATCGCACAAACCTTCTCGGAGAAACGAGTAAGTAACATGATTCGCCCAGCGTTGGCCTTCTGGAGTTAGATTTTTCAGTCCTATCTTGACTTCATTGTAAGTTTAGCTTAGGTGGCAGGCATAGTCCATTTTTCCTGCTGTGCGGGGGTACGAGGTGTTCCCTTCCCGATTGCCATCTCAACCTCAATAGCTCAACCGGTAAAAGAGTGGACTGAAAACCGAAAGGTCGACGGTTCAAACCCCGCCCGTTGCACTATTGTCGTACCTACTCCTAGCACAAGTGTTTACGCCATTTATTATATTTTCAAGTAATCTATTATAAATACACACACACGCACATTCAAACTCACACATAAGCATGTACGCAATGACATTTCCTTTCAAATTCCCCCTTCAGTCCGCTTCCGCATTCTGGCGCTTACGCACGCTGAAAACCGCTCCTGTTTTGCACAACAAATGTGCCACGCAATTTATAACACCCGCTCCGCTCCGCTACCGTTTTAACACGATAAAAGTTCAAAAAGTGTGCAAACTCGCAAAATCAAGTGAATCCGCTAAACTAATAAATAAACGCTAATTAAACCGCTAATACAAGTGATCTGAACAATCAAGCAAAATAGGTACCTATACAAAGAGCAAAATTAACCTATGACGTGTACATATAATCGCTAATTAATCTTGCTATCGAAACTCCCTTTAATAAAATCAGTGCAGTTAAGTGTATCGGAAGGTCATCCCAAAGGTCATCATCAGCAAGGAGCAGATCCCACTCACCAGCGACCGCCTGAAGCTCAGGTAACCCACAACAAGCTTGACGCTTAGTTGGAGAGGAAAGGGGAATATTAGTCACTAGCTGATGCCCGCGACTTCGTACGCGTGGATTTAGGTTTTTAACAATCCTGTGGGAGCATGTCCTTCCCTGGATTGCAAGCTACCTCTGCGCTCTGTACCAAATTTCGTCAAAATCGGTTGAAGGGTTGAACTGTGAAAAGCTAGCAGACAGACAGACACACTTTCACATTTATAATATTAGTATGGATTTAACATGGCTAATATTATTAAAAAAAACCTGTCGCGCACCTACCTACCTACCTACTCCTAAGTTATTAAATAGAAGCATGCTTACTCCAATATAGGCACCCAGAAGCAGTTAAAATTATTGATTGAATTATTGTTGACCTTTGAGACTCATGAAAGGCTCTGACCTATATAATCTTAATGGATTTTAAAGGTCGAAGGTAACAATTTAATTAAATGTAATTTTTTTTGTCAAATGCTTTCATCCTTTTTGATAAAACGTTTTTTTTTAAAATATTTTTACAGTCGGAAAAGTATTCTTTAACACAATAATGGATTGAATTATTTTTACTGAGAACGATTTCCACTGACTAACAGCCGTACTCAGAGTCGCTAATCGTTACTTAAGATTGTGTTGAAACGAGACGGATTTATGTGAGAGATATAGCTCTGTCTCGTTTTAACTAAACTTAAGTAACGATTAAGCGACTCTGAGTATATGGCTGTAAGGCTGATATATTCATATCATATAGACATAGTTAAAACGAGACAGAGCTATCTCTCTCATATAAATCTGTCTCGTTTTAACTCAATTTTAAGTCTGAGCAAAGTCAAAGTGCGCTCTATAGATCTCTCTTAGTTTACAAAACTTGCCATCAGTACCCTTATTATGAATGCGAAAGTGTGTTTGTTTGTTGGTTTGTTTGTTTATTGGTTTGTTGGTTTGCCCTTCAATCACGTCGCAACGGTGCAACGGATTGACGTGATTTTTTGCATGTGTATAGATAAAGACCTACAGAGTGACATAGGCTACTTTTTATCCCGGAAAATCAAAGAGTTCCCACGGGATATTTGAAAACCTAATTCCACGCGGACGAAGTCGCGGGCATCAGCTAATATGCAAATAATTGTTTCTGATATAGCAAGGCCGTCTCCACCACGTAACTGCACTGTCTTCACTGGCAACGATTCTTCCTGGTTCGACGACGCTGCCAAAGACGAAGTCAGCGACTACCTTGAAGTGCGATGTGTTGCTGGCTACGACGGGGGCTTACCTCAGCTGGTTGTGTTGGAAGCTTTGGACTCTATTACTGGAAGGATAAGGTTCAATGTTACAGCGAATGAGACGAGTGAGTTATAAATAAATAAATAAATAAAACGTTTATTTTTCAATCATCTAGTTACACACATACATGGATTTGATCTTGAACAAAATTTGCGTTTTTAGTTTTTATGTCCATATCCATACTAATATTATAAATGCGAAAGTGTGTCTGTCTGTCTGCTAGCTTTTCACGGCCCAACCGTTCAACCGATTTTGATGAAATTTGGTACAAAGTTAGCTTAGGTATATCCCGGGGAAGGACATAGGCTACTTTTTATCCCGGAAAGTTGAAGAGTTCCCACGGGATTTCAAAAACCTAAATCCATCCGGACGAAGTCGCGGGCATCATCAGGTAGATTATAATTTTTACTGAATAGGTACGTAAAGCCTGGTGACAGACGGATAGACAGACGGACGGACTGCGAGGTTTTAGTAATAGAGACTCGTTTTATTCTTTGGGTACGGAACCCTAAAAAGGACGTCAAATCATTGTAACGTCACATGCCAGTATTTCATAGAAGCTCGCATACTAAGCGCGTGTTTTGATGTTTGATAAAAAGATACTGATTTGACTAGTTGTCAACATCGCATTATCGTAAAACGACTTATATTTAACAAGAAATCATTTCATTTCATTTCATTCGATGTGGGGTGTTTGTTGGGACTATCCATATAAATGACAAGATTTGGTCAAGCGAACAACATTTTTCACGGTTTAGGAACCAAATAAATCAACGCCACCTCTTAGATACTAATGAACGACGCGTTTGAAATCCAGACGTCACTGAGGTTGCATTGGTGCGTAAGCACCAGTGAGTCGGAGCCATTTTGTTTATTCAATAACCCTGTCCATACGAAGTAATATTATATAAGTCAATGCACTATTGTCGTACCTACTCCTAGCACAAGCTTGACGCTTAGTTGGAGAGGAAAGGGGAATATTAGTCATTTAACATGACTTATATTCTTTAAAAAAAAAACAGAAAACAATGCATTTCATTTAATTTCATTCGATGCGACGTGTTTGTTGGGAATCGTACTTTAAATATAAATAATTAATAAATAAATAAATTCTTTATTAAGGCAACAGAGACCCATATTTTGTTAGTATAGACAATGCTTAAAAAAAATAAAAAAAACTTTAGGATTCCATGTCCCGACAACCTTTCAAGAGCCCCGTATTTCCTATCAATAGGGACACAAAACGCTAACACCGTGACAAACATCACTTACTGGAGCAAATATTTGCACACATTCGATCAAACATTCGCGCCAACTCCAAATTGAATCTCTTCAATTATTTGTTTGACTGAATCCATACGTATTTTATAGGTAACTCGTAAGTAAGTCGAGAGTGAATGCCTCATCTTCTAGGGAAGTGCGCTCCATCTTAGTGACTCGTGACCTACTCCTACCTATCCAATGTATATCACGTCATTTAGGTAGGGTTGGTCACGTAATCCATATCCATACTCCATACTTAATATTATAAATGCGAAAGTGGTTCTGTCTATCTGTCTGTCTGTCTGACTGTCTGCTAGCTTTTCACGGCTCAACCGTTCAACCAATTTTGACGAAATTTGGTACAGAGATAGCTTGCATCCCGAGGAAGGACATAGGCTACTTTTTATCCCGGAAAATTAAAGAGTTCCCACGGGATTTTCAAAAACGCAAATCAAGAATGCAAAGTACAATAGTAGTTTGTAATTTGACGACCTCCCTGGCGCAGTGGTGAGCGCTGTGGTCTTAATGGTGGGAGGTCCCGGGTTCGATTCCTGGCAGGGGTTTGGAATATTATTTCTAAATTTCTGGTCTGGTCTGGTGGGAGGCTTCGGCCGTGGCTAGTTACCACCCTACCGGCAAAGCCGTGCCGCCAAGCGATTTAGCGTTCCGGTACGATGCCGTGTAGAAACCAAAGGGGTATGGGTTTAATAAAAACTGCCATACCCCTTCCAGGTTAGCCCGCTATCATCTTAGACTGCATCATCACTTACCACCAGGTGAGATTGCAGTCAAGGGCTAACTTGTATCTGAATTAAAAAAAAAAAAAAAAAGTTACTTTACATTCATTGAAAATGACGTGAATATAATAAACAAGAAGTCATTCATCATGGGAAGCGTTAATTTATGTTTTCACAGTTCACACCAATCAATAGTAATTAATCGTTATAAATCAATTTCTAAAGCAATATTAGGGTGCCTTCTCACGGTGCTTGATAGCACGAGTTGTTTCCAAAATACTTAACTAGTTTATTTCATCCTTTAAGTAATTCAAGATAAATTAATTAAATTAATTAAAGATAAATATTTTTTTGTAGTATATATATTTTTTATTCTATGTCATTGTATTAAGCTTTAAAGCTGTTTTAGATTAAACTAGCTTATGCTCGCGACTTCGTTCGTGTGGACTACACAAATCTCATTTCACCCCCTTAGGGATTGTATTTTTAAAAATCCTTCCTTAGCGGATGCCTACGTCATGATAGCTATCTGTATGCGAAATTTCAGCTCGATCCGTGCAGTAGTTTGAGCTGTGCGTTGATAGATCAGTCAGTCAGTCAGTCAGTCACCTTTTCCTTTTATATATTAAGATTATATTAAATAGCTCCGAAAAATTAGAGGTGCGTGCTTGGGATCGAACCCCTGATCTCCGATTAGGACGAACCAATCATTCAGCTTGAAAAATTATGTCCATTTTTTTTAATTTGTCAAACACCGTTTACAACTTTGGTGCCTACCCATAAAAGTGTATCAAACGCCACCGCGTGACAAAAAGCAATGAATGTAAAACGTAAAGGTCATTAACAATTAAAACAACACGATTTAGTTCCGGCTACGGGACCACATTTTGTTTAATGACTAGTTGTTATTAGTGTAATGATTAAATTAATGTCATTTAAAAATGTCTACGCACTGCGCTCGATTTATAATTTGATTTTATAAATAATACTAGCTGCCCTACTAGCTAGGCGAAATTCGTACCGCCTAACAGTCGATTCTTTTTCAGGATTTTTTTAGATTTTTTTCCCTCCGTAAGAACCATCCCCGTACCTCAAGGAATATTATCAAAAAAGTATTATCGAAATCGGTTAAGCTGTTCTCGAGATACCTGTGCGATTTTATCAATTATCAAATCAAATCAAAGATTTTATTTCTATAAACAGCACTAGCTGATGCCCGCGACTTCGTCTGCGTCGATTTAGGTTTAAACTCTTTGATTTTCCGGGATAAAAAGTAGCCTATGTCCTTCCCTGGGATGTAGGTAAGCTAACTCTGTACCAATTTTCATTAAAATTTTCATTTCTAACCTCACAATTGCGTTTCTCAGGCATGATTGTCGTCAAGCGCAAACTTATTTCACAATAAAAATATTAAACTTATCTTACTTCCTAAAAATCAGTAATTCGGTCTTTATACTTAACAAGCAGTTGCCCACGACTTCGTCCGCGTAAAATTTCTGGTTTCTCATGAGATCTGAAATTTTCCCGCTTCAAAAGGCCTCACTTACCTACTCATCTTAAGGCACGGAACCCAGAATACCTATTTTCATATCTTTAACTTCAAAAACATAGGACTTTCATACAACCTTCGACCCCCCCTTTCACACCCTTTGGGGGGGGGGGGGGGGTCGGGTTAACACATACGTCCTAGAAAGAACCTACCTTTCAAATTTCAAGTTTGTAGTCTTTATAGTTCCCGAGATTCCGTGATTAGTCAGTGAGTGGTATTTCGCTTTTACGAGTTTTTAGACTAGTGTTTATCTATCAACCGTATCAAGACAAACATTTACCTATGTTGAAATATTTTCAATACAGACGGAATAGCCGTGTTCCTGGTGCCAGCTGAAGTGGTCTGGACGAGTGGCGGCGCCTTGCGGCTCAGCGTGTACTCGAGAAACGACAAGGGCTCCTCAGACAAGATCGTTATCCAGGCGCTCTCTTATCAGGACCCTGAAAGAAGGACAGGTATGTCAATTTTAACTTTACCTATAATTTTAATAATAACTAGCTGCCCTGGCGAACTTTGTTCCGCCTAACAGTCGAGTCAAATTTTTGAAATTTTTCTCTCCGTAAGAACCATCCTCGTACTTCAAGGAATATTATAAAAAAAGAATTAGCGAAATCGGTTCAGCTGTTCTCGAGATTTGCGATGACCAACACATTTAGTGATTAATTTTTTTATATATATATTTTTTTTTTCAGATTTTTACATGTATAATGTGGCTAATTCCATTGTACACAATCTCTAAACTAAACTAAAATGGTACATCTAAATCTATCACTATCCCTTTCATAATGTTGCTTGCGGAAAAGGAGAGCACTAGATTTAGACCTGTTAATTTAGTTTAGTTTAGAGATTGTGTACAAGAGAATCGGCCCCAATATTACAATAAAACTTAAAGCTAGCCTTATCTAATTACTATATAAATCATGACCGCGTGGAATGGTGCCAAGAATACTGGCTGCATTTCCGCGCTGGACAGCCAGGCTGATCCGTTGCGCAAAAAATGAGCCAGCCCTTCTGTCACCAGATGAGGCTATTAATCGCGGTGAAATGTCTCGTAAATTTTTTTTATATTATAGATAATCTTTATTTTGTCGGACAACAAAGCTGAAATTATAATTTGTTGCTGATTTTATAAAAGCTGAACGTTTCTCTGCGTATTGTCCCTAACACACGGAGGCACCATCAGCGACTGAATTTTCGATCACAGGCGCTTTGGGAGATAACGGGTAATAATGGTGTAAAAAATCTTAAGGCAAAGTATACCTAAAGTCTATTTTTTTCGTATTTTCTTTGGTATAGCTTTAGAACTCTTTACTCACGTCACGCATTGCCAGGCTCTTAGTATTCTTGCAACCCTATGCTAGACACCCTCAAACTTTATCTGATTACGCTGATCGTTCCTCCCTGTGTTAGACCCAATGGCACCGATTCTAAGCACAACCTAATTTTAGAGTATTCGCACCCTCTACTTAATATTGTAATATGAAAAGGACAGAAGCAGTTTGACATTTCTAAATTTAATTTTTAGATGGTAAAACCCGTGATTTTAGCACGCAGTCGCAGAACCTACTGTATAAATTTGTATTGTGCACTAAAATTTAGAGTCTTTAAATGTAAAAGTCATGTTCCGTTCCTTTTTTAGCATTGTTAAAAAGAAAAGGATGCAGATACTCTAAATTTAGTTTAGAGTAAGACAAAGGAATCGGTGCCACCTACGCAGAGAAATTTTCAGCTTTTATAAAATAACGAAGGTCTGGCACGCGCTGACTCTCCCTCTATCAATATTGTACGGTTTTTTCACACATGCCTACAAAAGCGTTTCAAAAAAATTAAATTTCTATTATGATCAATACAAATATTCATCACATTGTGGTTACAAGTAATAATTGGGTTAATTTGATTGATAGGTTAATATCAAGGTCTAATTAACTGGGCGCAATAATTAACCAATTAAACCTCGCGTTGTTACGGTAGCGCCGTGCAATTAAATTGTTGTTTAACCATTGTTTATGAGTGTTAGTGATACATGCAGTCAATGTTTATACCCATACTCGCTGATGCCCGCGACTTCGTCTGCGTTGAATTAGGTTTTTTAAAAATCCCGTGGGAACTCTTTCATTACCCGGGATAAAAAGTAGCCTATCCGTCGTGGTGAAAAGATTAGTCAGCCTACTGTTTTTTTTTTTTTTTTTATTCAGGTACAAGTTAGCCCTTGATTGCAATCTCACCTGATGGTAAGTGACGATGCAGTCTAAGGTGGGAGCGGGCTAAACTGGAAGGAGTATGGCAGTTTTTTTACTAAACCCATACACATTTGGTTTCTACACGGCATCGTACCGGAACGCTAAATCGCTTGGTGGCACGGCTTTGCCGGTAAGGTGGTAACCCACTAGACCAGACCAGAAATATAGAAATTATAAATTCCACATCCCTGCCAGGAATCGAACCCGGGACCTCTCACTAATAAGACCACAGCGCTTACCACTGCGCCAGGGAGGTCGTCAATTTGTTCATGTAGTAGCTGCTTCTAGGGATGCCGGGTGCTTGTGATCTGAAAATTAAGCACCACGCGGGGAGGCCCTTTTCATGTCACCAATTTAAGTACAGTTCTTGCAATTCACGAAGGCGAGTGGACTTTACTTGTGGTTACGTCGTATACAAGGGCATTGTGTAAGTGTGCGTGCATGTCGGACCAATCAGTCGCGAGCAAGCGCTCGCAAACGCACACATTTACTGTAGGTACCTTACTTATACCGTTACAACTTAACACAAGCATAAGCCACTCGCCCTCGTGAAATGCAAGAAATATACTCATTTAATTAATTACAGCTTTTGACTAGCCAATTTGGCAAACGTACCTAAATATTTATCGCACAAACACTAGTAGGTACTTAATAATTAGTACTTAATTGATTTGATAATAATATTAATGCCTAATTTATTGGCCATAACATGGTGAAACTTCATGACGTCACAGAATCGGTTTTCAATTAAATAGTTACGTAAACATTACTGTCTATTCAGTCGGACCACACGTCAGTACAAGAACAACACAGTGTATTTTTTAACATGTTTATTTTTAGTGTTCCGTACCTCGAAAGGAAAAAAGGAACTCTTATAGGATCCGTTGTTGTCGTTCTGTCCGTCTGTCCGTCGTGTCTGTCAAGGAAACCTATAGAGTACCTCCCGTTGACCTAGAATCATGAAATTTGGTAGTTAGGTTGGTCTTATAGCAAAAGTAAAGGAAATCGTGAATTTGTGGTTATGTCACGTAGAGAATCTCCAAGCATACTTGGAGTTTCTCTACGTGATCAAATCAGAAATGAGGAGATCCGTAGGAGAACTAGAGTAACCGACAAAGCTAAACGGGTTGCCACGCTGAAGTGGCAATGGGCAGGGCACATAGTTCGTACAACCGATAGACGTTGGAGTACCAAGGTGCTGGAATGGCAACCTCGCACCGAAAGACGCAACATCGGAAGACCCCCAGTAGGTGGATAGACGACATCAGACTAGTCGCAGGGAGCCGCTGGATTCAGGCGGCACAAGAACGTGACGTGTGGAAGTCCCTACAAGAGTCCTATGTTCAGCATTGGACGTCTATCGGTTAATGATGATGATGATACGTGGTGGACTATGGCCAAACCCGACACTTTGAAAGGAGACCTATGCTCAGTAGGTAGCCGACAATGAGTTGATGATGAAAATGGTCCTAATTCCCAAACGATGAGTACGAACATAATGAACCAGATTATTATGCAGTATATAAGGGGGAGAGCGCGATAAATTGATTTCTCATTAGCCTCATTGAGCTGACTGGCAAATAGGGATGCGAGACTCAGCAGCTTACCGCTCTATTATTATATAAAGCCCGTTCCAGATAAACCGAATGAACGCGAATGGGGGAAAATGAATGAGTTATAAGAATGGATGTATAAGTGATTTGTTATCGAGGATTTGATTACGAGTATGATGTCAAAGTAGGTAAAATATTATCTAAAAGATTACACAAATTTCAAATCCCTATTTTACCCCCTTAGGGGTTGAATTTTCAAAAATCCTTTACTTGTTCATTCTAAAACAGATTTTTATTTATTTCATAGGCATAATAGTCTTTGATTTAACGCGCAAAATGTCGATAAAATACGATTGTAGTACGGAACCTTCAGTGCGCGAGTGTGACTCGCAATTGGCCAGTTTTTTTTTGACACACCTAACTTGCCGGGATGTTATGAACACCTTGTATAGGGAATCTCTGTGTAAAATTTTAGATTTCTAGGTTTCAGGGCTGGGCGTTAGGTCATCAATGAGTGCATCAGGACTAGTCGTTATATTGATAAAACATAATAGTTTTTTGTTGTCAGATGGGAGTCACAACCTAATGGCGGGCATGTCGAACGGAGCCTTTTGGGGGATCGTCCTAACGATATCTCTATGCATGAGCATAGCTTTGGTGACTGCACTCGTTCTCAGAAGAAGAAGGTAAAGACTAATAATACGAAATACTTTGATTAAAGTTACACTGGCACAAAAACTTACATTACAAATCTTTGAGCCGCTGTAACTGTGAAACTACAGATTTTTAAGGAAATTTGACACACCACAGACATAGATATTAGTTTCTAAAACGTGTCTACAGAACTTTATTAAGGCAAAATGCATCCCAAAAGCGGTGTTGAGACACATTTCGGATGTTCAAAGAATCAAGTTTTGGCCTCAAAAACTACATATTTGTTGATTTATTTATTAATATTATAAAAATTAAAGATGTATTTTAGTGAATCATGAGAGCCAAAATAATCGCGAAGTTTCCCTAAAATACGGTTTATACGACCATTAGGAGAAAAACCAGTTTTATTCGATTGATATAAAACCAATTTCAATAAAATTTCATATTTACGTTCAACGTTTAAAACAC
The DNA here is from genome assembly GCF_902806685.2 of Maniola hyperantus. Lineage (NCBI taxonomy): Eukaryota > Metazoa > Arthropoda > Insecta > Lepidoptera > Nymphalidae > Maniola > Maniola hyperantus. The sequence goes on from NC_048553.1 coordinate 11,219,568, forward strand.
TAAGGGATTACGGTATTATTTTATGGTAACAGAGCACATAGAATTTTAAATATAAATATTTTTAAAAAGCGTGCAACAAATTTGCGCTCAGGCGGCCCAAACCACCGGTCCCGTGCGACGACTGCGACACGTCTTATAGAGCAGTGAGCACCTGTGTACAACTTCAATCCCATATCGCCTTAAGTTTGATTGGGGAATATTCAATTAATAACCAAAGTACGTTATTATTGAAACCGCTGGAGAGCGTGCCAGGGTTGCTTCTCTTAAAAATCTCTTTTCGGTAACAGATCTCAGTCAACAAGCAAACAGCGCGCGTCCGAGCTGCAGCTGAACGCGGGCGACGGGCAATACGTCGTGGCGTACACTCTGAAGCCGCACAAACAAGCACAGCCGGACATCCTGAACCCGCCGCCTGGTATGACATCTAAATGATTTATGTTTCAGAGATTTCGTTCCCACAATGTACTGAATACATGTCTCCAGAATGCATGTGCTGGCAGTGCCGTCTTTCAGTTGTAAACAGTTTGCTCATTGAACATCATGTCATCGTCCCCACCGTCGTTGTAAGACTTTAAAATCGGATGCGCTGTGTGTAAAGTTTCATTATTCGTGTGGCTCTTGCTGAGGGCACTTCTCAGTAGACATGTGTGTGTCGTACTGTAGGTTTTCAGGAAATCACGTCATGCATTGCCAGACAGTGTGGTGGCAACCCCTTGCCAGACACCTTTAAAGTTCAACAAATTATTAACGTTTAAGGGTGTGTGGTGAGGGTTCTCACGACAAAAGTGTCTGGCAATGCATGACGTGATTTCTAATACTACTCCGAAGAAAATATAAAAAATGGGACTATACTTTGACGTACGATTTTTTACACCTGTTATCTCCCAAAGCCATCATGATTCAATAAACATCGGAACAAACTTTCCTCCCAGTGTTGGGGACAATACGCAGATAAACTTTTGGATTTTATATAATAAGGAAGGTCTGGCACGCACTAGCTCTTAGGCCACATATTATGTGCTATGAAAAATATTTTGCCCGATACAAAACACAAAGCAAAACGTTTACCGTCTCTGTCTATTTATCCGCTGAAACTAATTATTGGTAACTAAAAATTGAATTAAACTATACAAACTAAAATTCAACTAAAAAGCGTTTTGCAACGTCAAAAAAATATAAACCATTCGCAGAACTGAATGACTGTTAAAAAAAGGCTTAAAATGTAAAACCAGCCACGTGCGAGACTGACTTGCGCACAAGGGGTCCCCAGGACTGAGGTCTCAGGAAAATTGGAATGTCTATCAGTTCTTCGAACTTTAACTTTGTCAATTATTTAGCTTTGAAATCCGTTGAGTTTTCTCATTGCTTTGATTCGTCTACGTATCTCCTTATTTCTGATTTGATCACGTAGAGAAATTCCGAGCATAGCATATCCATTGTACGCTGAGTGACTCTGAGCTTTTTATGCCCATAGTTAGTTTTTAGACCCTATCTCGGATACATTATAATAATATTATAGCATAATATATATTTTAAAATCTTATGATATGGTTTTGTTTATTTAGCTACTAGCTGATCCCCGCGGCTTCGCCCGCGTGTATACATATAATATAGCCTATGTCACTCAGGAATAATGTAGGTTTCTATCGGTGAAAGAATTTTCAAATCGGTTCAGTAGTTCCAGAGATTACCCCCTACAAACAAACTTAACGACATTACCTGTCATTTTGTGTGTTGTAGTGCAATAAAGAATATACATACATACATACATATTGGCTAAACGGCTCTCACTATTTTGGTACGGAACCCTAAAATATCAAAACGCTTTCAGACGGGAGCCCTCCAGCGAAGAGAGCGGGGCCTGTCAAAAATGGGGCTCTTCACACTAGCGACGAGTGGCCGGACGAGCGCCGAGTTAGTATAGCGGATAAAGTGGTACGGGCTTTTTTTTATTTCTATTTTCTCTTTAGTAGCTTTTCGGTTTTTCTGAATGCAATATGCTTTTACCTGCGAATTGGTTTGGGATTACGTTTTTAATAACTTTTGATACACCTGTAATGGACAAAGATACTGCAGTGAATGTATATATTTTATAGTCATATGGAAGTTGTTGGTGTAATTAAATTAAAAATAAACTCTCCCCTCGTTGTACAGAGTTAAACAGTTGCAGTTGAACTTATGTTCATATTTAGTTAGTAGTACATAAATTATAATCAATATTAGAATATACCGATGAACAAAAAAAATCGGGCTCACTGCGCTTGTGTTACTTTATTAGTTCAGATTCGCTTTGGATATCAGTAATGTAATTTTTTATGTTTGTAATGTTTTAAATGTTTGTGTTTGTTATGCTCTCATTTTGAAATTACACTCATACATTTACCTAATATTTTTTACCAATACATTTTATTTTTTCTTTACAGTCAATATCATCAACAAGTACCGTCTCAAGTAAGCCAATAACAGTCAGCTCTACTGCGTTAAGCAGAAGAGAGCATCTCATAGCGGAAGAGATTCCTGGACCAGAGAGTTGTGTATAGAATATAGTTAGTTAATTTAGGGCTAAATCAAAATGGCGACGTGGCGCGACGATCATCTCTTGACATTTATCTATCATTGGTTTAAAAGCAGTAGTCGAAAATTCATGAACATGATATTTTCTTGTGTAAAAATCATTTCATCCATATCAGATTTTTTATATTGTCCGATAGCGAATTTGTATGAAACAAAATTCAGACGAACTTACGAAATATTCGCAATCGCAATTGTTTTATTAGAATGAAGACAACGCCCCGTCGCGTCACGCTGGCAATGTGAGACGACCCTTAGAAGAATTTAGGAGAATTTTTTAAATATTTATAAGAATAAATTCTATTGTATTGACTGTGAATATTGTGATAAAATCGTTGTAAATAATGTAAATGATGGAAGAGAATAAAAATTGAAGTGATTTGCCTTTTTTTTTATATTTACGAATTCCAAATACCTTTAGTCTGCGACCCAAAGTCTTCGAACAGTGCGTGTTGCCAGTGATAACATATGGATCCGAGACATGGTCGCTAACTATGGGCCTCATAAGAAAGCTCAGAGTCAATCAGCGGGCGATGGAGAGAGCTATGTCAGTGTAATCAGAAATGAGGAGATCCATAGGAGAACTAGAGTAACCGACATAGCTCAACAGGTTGCGAAACTGAAGTGGCAATGGGAAGGGCACATAGTTCGTACAACCGATAGACGTTGGGGTCCCAAGGTGCTGGAATGGCGACCTCGCACCGGAAGACGCAGTGTTGGAAGACCACTCGGTGGACGGACGACATCAGACGAGTCGCTGATTCAGGCGACGCAAGACCGTGGCATGTGGAAGTCCCTACAAGAGACCTATGTGCAGCAGTGGACGTCTATTGGTTGATGATGATGATGATGTAGTCTGCGACAGGTCGAGATGGCAATCGGGGAGATAAGGAGGTAATCTTACTTTGACCGTTGAAAATACTAATATTTTGTTCATGAACACATTTTTTTTTTGTGAAGTACCTAACCACGAATTCAGGATTTTTTAGATTTTTCTCCTTATGCTATAAGACCTACCTACCTGTACTAGGTCAACGGGAAGTACCCTATAGGTTTCTTGACAGACAAGACAGACAACCAACTCAACCAAGTGGTCCCCTAAGGGTTCCTTTTTTCCTTTTGAGGTACGGAACCCTAAAAAAGATACTACATTTCCTCAAGTAAGTAAATGACGGCCTTTTACTATTTAACCAAGAATGCTCGAAGTCCTGCAAATTGCTATTGCGCTGGAACCATCGAAATTACGTCATTTTGACGTCAGCCGTAATAAAAATATACCATCAGCTCGAAACTTCAGTCTAGTGCTGACGTCACTAAAATGGCGGCCACGCGCATTAGCAATTTGCGGGACTTATAGTAGCAATTCCACGCTGAATGGCTCCTCGCAAGCTGGCGCTTTGTGCAAAACGAGCTCTCTCACCTGAGGAGGCAATTGGCGAGTCGAGAAAGCCGAGTGTTATGTCGCTTGAGAGCCGTTGAATTAATATAGGCTTTTCAGTTTAATCCGACAACTATGAATTTTCTTCTTGTGTTTAAATGTTGGTGGGTAAATTCAGCTTATTTTATTGTAAGTACCATGCCATACAATAACCGTGTTATTGTATGGCCTCAGTACCCTTATTATAAATGCGAAAGTGTGTTTGTTTGTAGGTTTGTCCTTCAATAACGTCGCAACGGTGCAACGGATTGACGTGGTTTTTTTGCATGGGTACAGATAAAAACCTGGAGAGTGACATGAGCTACTTTTATCCCGAAAAATCACAGAGTTCCCACATGATTAAAAAAAACTTAATCATCTTTTTTTATTTAATTTAATATTACAATAAAACTTAGAGCTAGCCTTATCTAATTACTATATAAATCATGACCGCGTGGAATGGTGCCAAGAATACTGGCTGCATTTCCGCACTGGACAGCCAGGCTGATCCGTTGCGCAAAAAATGAGCCAGCCCTTCTGTCACCAGATGAGGCTATTAATCGCGGTGAAATGTCTCGTAAAAATTTTTTAGCACTAAGACTCCATGGCCCCAGGGTCTCCACGGCAAACGGCACAAAAATGTAACTCTCTATAAGAGAGGCATACTTGCGCCGCTTGCCGCTTTCAGCTGTTTCTGATGCGGCTCTCGGTCTTAATCATCTTAAGCGGGCATAAACTAGTAAATAAAAAATCAGCTATACAATGACATTCTAATAAGCATATAGTACGAGATACGCGATAGTACGCGAGTAAGATAACTATATCAAGTGGGGTATCATATTATGAAAGGTCTTCACCTGTGCATTCTAAAACAGATTTTTATTTATTTTTATACATAATAGTTCTTGATTTATCATGCAAAATGCGGAATCCTCGTTGCGCGAGTCTGACTCGCACTTGGGCGGTTTTTATTTTCTCTCACTTACTCTAGTTCACTCTGGTAGTGGTAATTGTTTAACCGGCCGGGGATTAAGTTAGCCGTTGTTGCGCTTTCGACCTCTCCCTCAGGGCCTGCATACCTCACGTAGGCGATTAGTCTCGATGCATTAAACATTTCAACTTAGCTTGACTACAGTTTCAAACTACGTTTAGCAAGGAACTTGAAGAAGATACTTTAAAAATGCAAGAATGGGTTTTGTTGAAGTCTTCGAACAGTGCGTGTTGCCAGTGATGACATATGGATCCGAGAATGGTCGCTAACTATGGGCCTAATAAGAAAGCTCAGAGTCACTCAGCGGGCGATGGAGAGAGCTATATGTGCGGAGTTTATCTACCTGATCAAATCAGAAATGAGGAGATCCGTAGGAGAACTAGAGAAACCGACATAGCTCAACGGGTCGCGTAACTGAAGTGGCAATGGGCAGGCCACATAGTTCGTACACCCGATAGACGTTGGGGTCCCAAGGTGCTGGAATGGCGACCTCGCAACCGAAGACGCAGTGTTGGAAGACCACTCGGTGGACGGACGACATCAGACGAGTCGCAGATTCAGGCGACGCAAGACCGTGGCGTGTGGAAGTCCCTACAAGAGACCTATGTCCAGCAGTGGACGTCTTTTGGTTAATGATGATGATAGTCTGCGACAGGTCGAGATGGCAATCGGGGAGGTAAGGAGGTAATCTTACTTTGACCGTTGAAAATACTAATATTTTGTTCATGAACACATTTTTTAAGCTTGTAGTTTCTCTACGAAATCAAATCAGAAATGAGGAGATCCGTAGGAGAACTAAAGTAACCGACATAGCTCAACGGGTTGCGAAGCTGAAGTGGCAATGGGCAGGGCACCTAGTTCGGCATACCGATAGACGTTGGAGTCTCAAGGTGCTGGAATGGCGACCTCGCACCGGAAGACGCAATGTTGGAAAACCCCCACACTAAATAGACGGACGACATCAGACGAGTTGCAGGGAGCCGCTGGATTCAGGCGACGCAAGATCGTAGCGTTTGGAAGTCCGTACAATAGTCCTATGTCCAGCAGTGGACGTCTATCGGTTGATGATGATGATGGATTTTGTTGGAATTTCCGTTGTTATTTAGATTAAGCGGAAGGATCTAAAAACCCATCACATTGGGCTATACCGACCTACCAAAACGACTATACGTACTACGGAACCCTCAATGCGCGAATCTGACTCGCACTTGGCCGGTTTTTTTTTGCTGGCAAAAGTTTGAGTCTCATTAAACTACGAGTATATACAATGATGAAGCAAAGTAGGTCAGCCCACTGTTTATTTTAAATTTCCACAAACCATTCTAACTCGTCACACGGATAAAACAGGGCATAAACCCGACAAACGTTTGGGTACGTCTGTTCTCCACATTCCAGTTGCTACATAAACATTCTACATACAAACATACTGGTATAATATGGACTGTCCTCTCAGTGTTGTTCATTTCTCTCGGCTTTCGAGGGGCCAACGGTAAAGAGAAACTTAATTGGAGGCTTTTCCAAGTCTAAGGGCGTTCTTTCATGGGCATAGTACGACGCGTTTTGCGCTTACGATAACACAACACTTGTCATTTTACACTTGAAAGTTTTACTCACGTAACTACCATTTTTTCTTTTTTTATTCATTATAGGCGCACGCTTGACCACGATCACACCTAATGAGAAATTATGTGGCCTAAGATGGAACGCGTTTGCTTAGAAGGTGCCTATATTGAAACACTGATCTCGGAAGAGTAGAGTATTCCATACTCTTACGTAATAAATTCAAATGCCACGACTGCAAAATAACGTGAGACTTTTATTTCTTAAAATAGAAGATTTTTACTATTAAATAGCAGATAGGTATATCATCTTTGTATATTTATTAAATGGCACAAATATTATCATCTCTGTACATTCTGGGGCACGCCTCCATACAGTTTTTGTCCATCTCCTTTACTAAGGTACTTAAAAGAGTTTACATTAGTAAGTTTGTCGTAAGTTTATTCATGTAAGCTACTTACGTAAGTAAAACTTACAGGTGTATCCACAATCCACATCCTAAGGTCCAAGCTAAGGTCCAATAGCATGACAGGCGATTGAAGTTGCATTACGATTAAGGTTTACCATGACTGTCATTTTGATTGTCAAAGTTTAACAATAATCGTAATGTAATTTTAACCATGCAATTTAATTTAAAGAGTGTAATTGCAGCAACGTCAGGGAAAAATAAATCTAACCTTGAATGTTGTGAGTACAACTTAGGTACTGGTACGAAGTATGCATCTAGATTCTAGATGCTGCATCGGCGCGCGCAAGAAAGAAGCAAATATTATCGCGACAGGTCGAGATGACAATTGGGGTAAGGACGCTGCACAGCCCTCGCGCGAACCAGGTATCGGGATAGCACGGCTGACGTGCGGGTGTGCGGGGCATCCTCTCGCCTCATACCCCGATTTACTATACACACACGTCATCTGCTCTTGACTATCGTCCAAAGCTCTTTTTAACTTACACCAACTACAGTCTTCACGAATAGTGCGATGTTAGTAAGTTAATATTTGTTTCATACAGTAGATCACAAAACGCATCGACGACATAGTCGAAAAAGCTGTGCAGTGTCGTTGCAAAAGTAAACGTTTCATAGAAATACAAGAGCTCGGAGTCAACACAACACTTTGTCGTGTCGTGAGGAAGTCCGTGGGAACACGCCCTGAGGCTCAATGAAAAATTACGAGCCAAACGAGCAAACGCCTGGGAATGTCGAGCTCATTCTAGGAGAGAAAATTCTTTTGAGTGCGTTCCTAAAATTTACAAATGTAATGACGAGCTTATTGTTATGACATTTTACTTCATTAAAAGATCCAATCCAATCCATCAGCCTGTTTGCATCCACTGCTGGACATAGGCCTTTCCAAGAGCGCGCCACCAAACACGGTCCTCCGCCTTCCTCATCCATCCACTACCCACCACCTTCTTCAGGTCATCGGTCCAGCGTGCTGGAGGTCGTCCCACACTGCGCTTACCGGTTCGCGGTCCGGTATCCACTCCAGAAAACGTCTGCCTTATCGGCCGTCGGTTCTGCGACAGACATGACCTGCCCATTGCCACTTCTGCGCGCTAATCCTTTGAGCTACCTATGTCGGTCGCTTTTGTTCTTCTGCGAATTTCCTCGTTCCGGATTTTATCCCTGAAAGTGATACCCAACATAGCTCGCTCCATATCCCGCTGAGGGAGTTTTAGTTTCTGGACGAGGCCAACTGTCAGTATCCACAATGTGAGTGTGATATTGGGGTATGTTTAGAAAGGATCAATTCATCATCATCATTTCAACCCATCGCCGGGCCACAACTTATAAAGTAAAACATCTAGTAACTATGGCCTTAAACCCCGATAAATGCATGGTAAGTGAGTACACTGTAGAAGGTTCGCAACAAAAAAGAACGAGTATTTACTACGCTCACTATTACTCGACTAAGGCTAAGGTGTAAATGGAACATTATTTCACTGAGGGGTCCGCACAATAAATCTAGTCACCTATAAACCTATAAAGTCCCGTGAGGAGTTGCTGGATCTCCCATCGGGCGCGTCCCCGGGGTGGTGGATAGGGGAATGCCTCCCAGATATGGGTGGTACCGGGGAAATCAAATACCCGGCGCGAACCAAAACCAGTAGGCATGGGCGTGCCTTTAGTCCTGTAAGATGCGGCCTAGGGGACTTCACCCCGACAGAAAAAGCAAGCTGTGGTTCAGCAAAAAAATGGAAGCGAATAGTAAAGATGATGTACCCCAGGTGGGTACCGCAGCTGGTTTACCCTGCGGAGAATCCCACACTGAACCTAGTTCAGTCAGCCCTGCCGTATCTGGGGAGGGCAACTATCGCTTTACACAAGGAGCTAATAATACAGACACGGAGGATGAAAAGCAGAAGAAACTAGAAGATCTGATAAACCCGTTTGCAAGAAAAGACTCTATCAGGAGAACCCCACCGGGAACCGGAAAACTAACGAATCCGCCTGTAGAGGAAGAACAAACCGGAGACACTGAAGAACAAAAGAATACCGACACAAGGAAAGAGACGCCGACATCGGAAGATCGACCAAAAAAAAGGAAGAAACTGTCGAGCCCCATTACACAACAAGTTGGAGAAATTCAACCTTCGACAGAACTAACAAAACTGAAAGCAAGGAGTGACGCACTGAATACTTTTACAAAAGATAACAAAAATGTTCATAAAGAAATCAAGAAGTTCGCAATGGAAATTGCAAGCTTAGTTAAACAGGCGATTACAAGACACAAACACGACACGTATACAATCCAAGAATTGCGGAAAGAACTACAGGAATATAGAGAGACACAAGAGTGCAGATACACTAAACTAGAAAACGAACTGCAAGAACTCCGGATAGCATACGAAAAAAGATTCCAAGACATAGAAAATCACGAAGGGGACAAAGAACATAACTGCTACAAATGCTCCGGACAGGAAAATAAATTTAATCTAAATAAGTCAAAAATAAACAACTATGAAGAACTTGCCGAGGTTATTGAATTAGACTGGAGTGAGGATAGTTTCAAAAATGTTCAGACTGATCACGGGGACCTGTTCAATAACACATTTGAAAATGTTGTATATTTTTGCGATAAAAATAAAGAAAGGCAAACTAAAACTGGGAAAAGAATTCTAAACAGACATCCGGAACTGTCGGAAGGAGAAAGGATAGCCTGCAATGGTGGAGGCTATACGAGTATCAAGCAACATACTACATTTAACACTAAGGAAGGCGGTCATGTAAGGGAAAAGAACATTATTGCTTTCTTCTACGACCCAACAAAGCAAGAGGACCAAACCCAACGCGATGTTTTTCAATTGTGCCAGGAGCTAAGAAAACTGAGTGAGGAATATGAGACACGAAGGATAACAGTGGTGGCTCCCCAAACAATAAAAACGGGAAATATGAAGAAAATACTAGAGGCCACATTTCAAGTAACAGAGTTCAGTTTAATACTGAGAACAAGAAAAAAAAAGAAAGAGTACAAAGAGAGGAAGAAAAACGCAGGTGATAATAACATTATAGTAATAGAAAGCAAAGAAGCTACTTACGCTGACACAGTCAAAAAACTTAAAGATGGCTTAAAGAACAGTGATACTCTAGAATATATAAAAGGTGTTAAAAAGACAAGTTCGGGAAAAGTCCTAGTTAGGGTCTCTGAAACTGCGGACAAGGACGACGTCATTAATAAACTAATTGAGAACTGTAAGATAACGGTGAATAAAAAGATGAGGCGAAAGTTCCTACATATTAAAGATGTAGATTCAACCGCAGATGAAGAAGACATAAAGGAAGCAATGCTTAATACAAACTTAATTAACTATCACGATCAATTAGAAGTCAAAGCACTACGCCCAATGAAAAATGGGAATCAAATAGCTACGATTTGGATGGAGGAGACAGATTGCAGAAGGCTCTTGGATTTAGAGAAACTGAGGGTAGGATTAAATATATGCCAATTACAAGAGAGAATTGAGATATTAAGATGCTACCGCTGTTGGGCGTACAACCACAAGGCAGCCCAATGCAGAGGAGAAGACAGGAGCGAAAAATGCCGAAAATGTACCGGAGATGGCCATAAAGCAAAAGACTGCAACGAGGAATCATTTTGTCCAAATTGTGAGGAACGGGGTCACACAGCCGGAAGTGGTACATGTGGAGTTTTCCAGAAAGCTTTCAGAATGGCAAAGAGTAACAAAGGCTGGAGAAACAAAAATATTTCACGTTCACAGTCCTCCAGATAAATGCAAACAGGAGTGTAAGCGCACACGATATGGCCACCGTTGTTGCAGCCGAGAGAAAATGCGACTTCATCGCTATCAGCGAACCAAATGTAAATAAGTGCAAGCTTAAAGGAAAGCATAGCTATAGCGATGTTAATGCAGATGCAATGATTTTAAATTTTAGCAAGAAATACCAGGTTAGATCTTTTCGTTCTGTAGACTGTTTCGTGTGCATAGAGACTGCGGATATCGCACTATACAGTGTCTATATGAGCCCGAATAAATGTACGCTTGAGGATTTTAAAAACAATCTTTATAAAATTCAACAGGACATACTTGAAGTTCACGGGAAAAGTAAGAGAGTTATTGTAACAGGAGATCTTAACGCAAAACATCCCTGCTGGGGCGGAACACATACAAATAAAAGAGGAGAGGAACTGCTGGAATGGATACATAGACTAGATCTAGTTATTTTAAATGATGGCAGGCAGCCCACCTGTGTTCGACAGAATGGAAATTCTTTCATAGATGTCACAATTATTAGTGGAATGCCTACAAAAGAGAAAATATTGTGGTCTGTTCTAGAGGAAGAATCTTTGAGTGATCATAAATTTATTTTAACCAATATATGTAGGACAAGAGGAGGGAACAAACCTAAGTATAAATACGGTAAGACAAACTTAGAAGAATTCAATAAAAGCTTTAGGAGTGAGATAGAAAGTAGAGAAATGGATTATGTACAATGTGAGAAAGCTTTTAGCAATGCATATAAAACTAGTACACCTCGGATAAGATGTGACAATGACTACATGCTCCCATACTGGTGGAATGAGAATGTACAGAAGAAAATTAAAGAGACAAGACAGAAAAGAAGAAAATTTCAAAAATGTAAAGTTCCAAATGAGAGAGAAATACGGAAAGAAGAATACAGAATTTCTAAAATAGAGCAAAAAAAGATCATAGCTGCAGCAAAAGCGAAAGCTTGGGATACTCTATGCAGAGGCCTTGAATCCGACATATATGGTGATGCTTACAAAATTGTGAAAAATCAAATGCAAATCCCAAACCCCAAAATTTGTCTATCTCTAGAACAAAAAAAGGTCATTTTTAAAAGCCTATTCATAACCTCTGTATACTTGACTACCCCAACAAAAGAGGTGATTGAAAATGTAGACTTTGAAAGCGTCGCTTTCACCCAGGATGAAATAAATGACAGCGCCAAAAAAATTAAGATAAATAAGGCCCCAGGACCGGATGCAATACCACCAGAAGTAGTAAAGTCGGCTATCTGCAATAACGTAGAGTACTTCACCCACCTTTTTAACTACTTATTAGGACAAGGAAGCTTCCCCGATAGCTATAAAATTGCAAAGCTCATACTGATTGATAAGCCCAAAAAATCTCAAAATGAGCACACGAAGTACAGACCTATCTGCTTAATAAATGTTATTGCTAAGACATTTGAGAGACTTGTGAACATCCGGCTAACACAGGAGATTGAAAGAAGTGGTGGATTACACAATAATCAGTATGGCTTCAGACCCGGCAGAACAACGATTCACGCTGTTGAAGAAGTAGTTCGTGCAGCAAAAGAAGCTAAGCATAAAAACCAGTGGAATTCACTTATTCTGATCGACGTCCGAAATGCTTTCAATACGGCGACATGGTCGATTATAATCAAGAAGCTAAGGTCTCGGAAAGTCAACAAATACATAATAAATGTAATAGTGGACTACTTTACAAACCGACACATCCAACTTGACAGCAAGGTTAGGGCAGAGGTAACTGGCGGAGTACCACAAGGATCAGTACTAGGCCCTACCTTGTGGAACATCCTATACGATGATGTAATGAACATAGATGTCCCGGAAGGAGTCAAGCTGGTCTGCTACGCGGATGATTTGGCGATATCTGTAACCGCAAATGATGCATACGAGATGGTGATTAAAGCAAACGAGACACTACACGCTGTTGACCTATGGATGCGACAGAATAAATTGGAGATCGCACCAGAAAAAACAGAAGCCGTCATCTTCAATAGAAGGAAAAATGCTCATAGCATATATTTTGACTGTGGAGGTATAGTGGTAGTCCCATCGTCCAGTGTTACATACTTAGGAGTCAAGCTGGATTGGGGGCTAACCTTCGGCCCACACATAAAGTCTGTCTGCGAGAAGGCTTCTAGGACCGCAGGGGCCTTGTGCAAAATACTCCTTAACACAAAGGGCCCACGAGATAACAAAAGACGAACGCTGGCAATGGCTACCCAATCGATAATCCTGTATGCTGCGCCGGTGTGGGAACCAGCAATGAAGTTCGCAGTGCACAAAAGGCGAATCCTAAAAGCACAACGTGTGCTGGCGCTTCGAGTATGCTCGGCTTATAAAACTGTATCAACGGACGCAGCGCTGGTACTGGCGAACCTAATACCTATCCACTTACTGGCTCTCGAGAGAACGGAGACAAGAAACATCAAAAACTCCGAACAAATCAGAACCTCGAAAAAGGAAACCCTCGCAAGATGGCAAAGAGAGTGGGATAGCTCGACCAAAGGTAGATGGACACATTGTCTCATTCCAAACCTGGAAAAATGGACAAATAGACAACATGGCCGACTGTCTTACCGACTGACGCAGCTTCTAACAGGGGACGGGGTATTCATGGACTTCCTCGTACGCATTGGTAAAAGACAAGATGCTAGATGTTTTTACTGCAGCGAAGTTGATGATGCGATGCACACAATATTTGCATGTGCAAAGTGGGAAAAAGAGAGAAGAGAGATCGTCAGTAGAATGGGAGACATAACAGTAGAAAATCTAATAGAAAAAATGCTGGAAAATGAGAAAAACTGGACAGCTATAACAGACTTTGCTGAAATAATAATGAAGGAAAAGGAAGACGAAGAAAAAAGAAGAGGAAAATAGTAAAAGACAAGAATGTTGCTGTGTTGTAGGCTGAAAGGCGGGTACACGGTCAACAAGAAGACAGCAGGGGTTTTTAGCCGGTAAGAGTCCGGCTCTACCTACGGGTGTCCATGAGGATTTTCCCCTGCTGCATTAAAAAAAAAAAAAAAAAAAAAACCTATAAAGTTCCTTGAGTTGATTGAGTCAGTATTTTTATTGTTTGGGGGGCTCGAATCAATGGCAAATGTTTGAGTAATAAAAACCATTTTACGATTGTTTTCACGGGAAAATTTGTGGCCCGTGAAATGCCTTTCCGCAGTCATTTTCTTATTGAATGCTTTGTTCTGGAGACATTGTTAAATTCCTCGGGGAACGTTATTTTAATGGGTAGCACTCTCATGCTCACCACTCTCTTATGGGGTTGCATTGTTGTTAAGTAATGGAATTCGTGATTGAGTAGGGATTAGAATGCTTTTACTGTTTATTTATCTTGATAGTAGAAGTACGTAGGGTTTTCTAGTAACGAAGTGTCGTTGAATCTAGTGAGATTCAAGTAAAAAACTATTTGTTTAAAACTAGATGATGCCCACGACTTCACCCGCGTGGATTTAGGTTTTTAAAAATCCCGTCGGAACCCTTTGCTTTTCCGGAATAAAAAACTGCCTATTCCGATTTCCGGGACCTAAGCTACATCTGTACCAAATTTCATACAAATCGAATAAGCGGATGGGCCTTTAAGAATCCCTTGGGGACTTGTTGATTTTCCGGAATAAAAAGTCGCCTATTCCTATTTCCGAGACATAAGCTACATCTGTACCAAATTTCATACAAATCGAATAAGCGGATGGGCCTTTAAGCATCCCTTGGGGACTTGTTGATTTTCCGGGATAAAAAAGCCTATGTCCCCGAGATGTACGCTAACTCTGTACCGAATTTCCATCGAATTTCATCAAAATCGGTTAACCTGTGGGGCCGGCCGTGAAAAGCTAGCAGACAGATAGACATACAGACAGACACACTTTCACATTTATAATATTAGTATGGATAATATTAATTAGACCTATAATTTTAGTAAACTAACATTTTAATCTAATGGTAAAGGAAAACGTCGCCAGGTCTGCATGCCTGAGAGTTCTCAATAGTGTAGGTACTCAAATTCTCTAAGGTCCCTCATTAGAAATATCTACCTACCCTCATCTGTTATTTAATCGTGATAAATAATATATGCTAGACTAGCTTATGCTCGCGACTTCGTCCGCGTGGACTACATAAATTTCACTCCCTTAGGAGTTGAATTTTCAAAAATCCTTTCTTAGCGGATGCCTACGTCATAATAGCTATCTGCATACCAAATTTCAGCCCAATCCGTCCAGTAGTTTGAGCTGTGCATTGATAAATCAGTCAGTCAGTCGGTCAGTCACCTTTTCCTTATATATATTTAGCTAATATTCCGTGCCATTCGCGCACTCGATCGACTCGCTTACTTTGTAATAATTTTATTTCTACCCACTTTGTTTTGTATAAAGTCGCAGTTGATGTGTGGATAAAATACCCACTGTTTATTTGTTAAATTTCTCATGTAAGTGAATTTAATTCTTAATGAGAATAAAGTTCTTTAACCGTAATATATGTATCGATACATTGCGAATAGGTTGCCGTAACAATAAAAAAATATATATAATCGATCAACTTCCCTGATTTAGTTATTTATGAAAATCTAGCATCAACTCCGAAATTTCTCTCAATGTAACCTTTGCCTTCACGAGTTGTGTGTGTCAATCCCTTTATATAGTAGTGTAAATAAATTGATATAGCGCTGCGGGATGTTGACCTCTGCCTTCCGTAATAAGCTGAAATCGCTACAAAATCAGCTGCGATTTGTTTGCACTCGACGGCTCAGTGCGTTCGACTGATTACTCGATTTTCATGAATAATTCAGTGATACTTTATTACCAACCACTTTATGACATGATCAACCCATCGGCGACTCACTAGAGAGCACCGGTCGCCTCTCAGAATGAAAAGGGTTTGGCCATAATCCACCATGCGGGCCGATTGGCAGACTTTGAGAACATTACGCAGAACTCCCAGGCATGCAGGATTCCTTTGATGTTTCCTTCACCGTTAAAGCAAGTGATATTTTAATAGCTTAAAACGCACATAACTCCGAAAAGTTAGAAGTAATACCTAAAGGTACTCAAGAGTTTCTTGTTGTTTACCATTTGTTGTGTGTTTTTTTCATTCTAATTTTTTTAAATTAAAATATACAACACAAATACAGGTGACTGTAGCGGAATTCCGAGGGATCACAGCGAAACCAAAGACATTTTAATGTCTTTGAGCGTAACACAGAATATCAGACGGACGACTAATTGGGTGAAACGGATATGTGGTAACTATGTGGCTGGCAAATGAAGATACATTACCTTCTTTGGACATTTTAGCCGCGCGATTCTTTTTGTACCTACAATCTACATACATTTTTTCAGTGATTGAATTCATTGTAATGGTAGCAATATTATATTCCTAGCTTTATAATAAACATAACACAAATAAAGGTGATTGCAGCGGAATTCCGAGGGCTCACAGCGGAACGCAGAATGTCAGACGGACGACTAATTGGGTGTAGCGCATGTGTGTATGTGGAAAATGAAGATTTATTACCGCCTTTGGACATCACACGGTCCTTTTTGTACCTACAATCTACATGTTTCATTTTCAGTGGTTGAATTCATTTTAGAGGTAGAAATATTATACATATTATTACTAGCTTAATAATAGTTTTATAATAAACATAACACAAATAAAGGTGATAGCAGAATTCCGAGGGATCACAGCGGAACGCAGAATGTCAGACGGACGACTAATTGGGTGTAGCGGATGTGTGTATGTGGCAAATGAAGATACATTACCGCCTTTGGACATTTTGGCCGCGCGTTCCTTTTTGAACATATATTTTGATATTCAGTGTTTGAATTCATAGTACTTAGTGGTGGAAAATAAATATTATATTACTAGCTATTTGCTGGGAATTTGGCTGACATCTAGTCTGTGTTGTAAGACTTTGTTGGGCTGGACAAAGTTAGGCATGGGCTGCGTTGGTTGTGTGTTTTTGTTGTATTTTATCCTAAAAACTAGCTTATGCCCGTGACTTCGTCCGCGTGGACTACACAAATTTCAAACCCCTAATTTACCCTCTTAGGGATTGAATTTTCAAAAATCCTTTTTTTAGCGCATGTCTATGTCATAAAAGGTATCAGCATGCCAAATTTCAGTCCGGTTCTTACTAACTTCCATCTTCCAACTTCAAAAATGACGGACTTTCATACAAACTTCCAACCCCCACTTAGGAGTGTAATTTCAAAAAATCCTTTCTTAGTGGATGCTACTCTTTACAAAAAACATACCTTTAAAATTTCATGTCTCTGGGTCCAGCGGTTTAGGCTGTGCGTTGATATTATAAGTCAGTCAGTCAGCCAGCCAGTCAATCAGTCAGGACTTTTATATATACAAATAATTGACTATAGGATTTGCTTATTATCGTAGACTGGATTTCACAGGCCAATGGTGGCGGACATCCGGAACAATACAGGATTGTGTGACGGCCAACTAATTGGGTGGAGGGGATCGGATGTGAGGACGTGGCAAATGAAGATTTATTATCACCGGGAAGTAGGTAAACTGTTCAACGCTGACCTTTGATAACACCTACTTAACATTATTTATAAGAGTAGATTCTAAACATATTACGTGCTAGGGGTTTGGATTAAAATGCCAGTAAAATAACAAGAACGTTTATTCACACACTGTACACTAAATGTCCACAAACACTTGCATTCATCATCATCATCTTCAACCAATAGACGTCCACTGCTGGACATAGGTCTCTTGTAGGGACTTCCACACGCCACGGTCTTGCGCCGCCTGGATCCAGCGGCTCCCTGCGACTCGTCTGATGTCGTCCGTCCACCTAGTGGGGGGTCTTCCAACGCTGCGTCTTCCGGTGCGAAGTCGCCATTCTAGCACCTTGGGACCCCAACGTCTATCGGTTTAACGAACTATGTGCCCTGCCCATTGCCACTTCAGCTTCGCAACCCGTTGAGCTATGTCGGTTACTCTAGTTCTCCTACGGATCTCCTCATTTCTGATTTGATCACTTAAAGGAATTCTAAGCATAGCTCTCTCCATCGCCCGCTGAGTGACTCTGAGCTTTCTTATGAGGCCCATAGTTAGCGACCATGTCTCACTTACATTGATTAGCACTAATTAACACTTGCCCTGAATACAAGAACACTCTTAGAATCACTTTCACTTGTCACTCTTAGAATCACTTTCACTTCGAACGCTATTCGCTCTTAGAACAGCTGAACTTCCCGGGGTCGATCCGCGGCATAGTTTAGGTTAGAAACTACATACGTAAGCCTATCGAACATTTTTCCCCATTCGACGAAACGTAAACAACCCTCGAAGCTTCCAACAAGGCAATGAAAAAAGTACCTACGCTAAAATGATGTAAACCAATGAACGTACTCAAAACTGCGAAACAATGAAAACAATGAGGTTGGTATTTGTCTCAAAGAACTCAGACACGTTGGTGCTTGAAGCTTCAAGACTTGGTATTTGTAACAATCGTAGATAGAGTAATAAAGGTAGATTGAAGTACTGTGTAACCGCGTATGAGATAGCGATAGCACGACGTAACGATGAATAACACGACAATTATTACCATTGTTTAGTAGTCAATATTTGTATTAACCGATCAACAATATTTCTATTACACGTTTTTATGTGAAAACAAGTAAATAACTAATCAGAAATACAATTACGCCACGAATTCTCAAAGTTTGTTTTGCAACTAAAGTTGCATTCCTTGTATGTATTCTTGAAAAAAACCAGTTACACGATAAGGGACAAAAAATAGGTTAGCTGCGTCTCTGTTTATCACATTAGTAACTTTATCTGTGCTCTCTTTTTAGTGTGAATGAGAAAGCAAACGTTCCTGTATCTACCTTTATTACTCTATCTACGGTAACAATATAATTACAAAGTGTACAATCACCTTAGACTGAATTCAACCACTAATTCCATAATAAATGTAATCCGGCTATTGGCTTTAAGAATCCATTACAACGCAGATAAGTATAAACCGTTTTGCAAACAGACCGCACCGCTTATTTTTGTCTCAGCGCTATAATCCAGCGGCAGGGAAATAAACGATGAAACCGAGTTAATACATTAATCGAACGGGCTTGAACCGGAGCGAGGAATCCGGGCAGTGGATTAGCCTGTTTCGAACCTGTGGCAATAACGAGCTATTAAATAAATTACCTGTAATAACCTCAAATGACATGGTCGCTAACTATGGGCCTCATAAGAAAGCTCAGAGTCACTCAGCGGGCGATGGAAAGAGCTATGCTTGGAGTTTCTCTACACCAAACCAGAAATGAGGAGATCCGTAGGAGAACTAGAGTAACCGAGTAGCTCAACGGGTTACGAAGCTGAAGTGGCAATGAGCAGGGCACATAGTTCGTACAACCGATAGACGTTGGGGTCCCAAGGTGCTGGAATGGCGACCTCGCACCGGAAGACGCAGTGTTGGAAGACCCACCCACTAGGACGGACGACATCAGACGAGTCCTCCTGTATGTCCTGCAGTGGACGCCTATCGGTTGATGATGATGATGATGATGAGTATGGAGTAAAATCGTAAGGAAAAGAACCTTGTAAACCAAATACCTACTTGACCTGCCAGGGGAATAATAAACCTTAATTTGCCGTGTTCGCACACCGACCGGCAACACCCAATCAGTAACTCACTTGATACGACGCCCGCTCACTCTTATATCTATCCGCTGAGGTCACCTATATCCGTTTTCTGTTAGCATAGACTGAAAATTGGTGAGATTGAATAGAAACTGGAACATTTCAACGCCGCCAAGTTGCTAAAGGGCTGATTACATTTCAGCTTTTTCAATATCAAATTCAAATAATTTATTCGAAACTAGCTGACCCGGTGAACTTCGTACCGCCTAACAGTCGATTCTTAGTTATTCAGTTAGTTTTTCCTTTTATATGTACCTATATTTAGAAAAAACATAACTATGACTGTTATGTTAATATTGAAAATAAATGAGAAAAAAATTGTATTCAACTCAAATCTTGCAAAAAATAGAGTTTTAGGTAGTAATAATATACACCGCGACGGAAATCCGGTGGAATACGCCATGTCAGGAGTGCCTGACACGGCGGACGCCTAATTGGGTGCAGTGGCTCGTTAAGATTAATTATTGCGACGGTACGTCATGTAGGTAACGTGCAGGTCAACTGAATTTTAAACTTGATTATTTGAGGTTCATTTTTTAATTCAATTTTTTAAGAATTCATCTTTTTAAATTTGAAATTGAAGAATTATTTGAATTACAAGCTATTTTCACTCCGTCTCATTTATTTTATTGTTTAAACCTTCCCGTCTCCACCATTCTCCTCCACCAGTCAGATTGACGCCATCTTTTCTTTTCTGTCCCTTGATATTATTTCGAATTCATAAATATCCTTTTCAGCAGCCTCTTTCTGCTATTTTATTTTATTTATTAAATATATTCTAGCATTTTAATTTACCTAGGACTTATTTAAATGCACATAATTTGAATAAGTATTCCAAAGAAATTCTCTTTTTCTTAAAATTACACATTGATCACAGGCATTTGTCACAACATTAGTGAGGAATGAACGTTTGAATATTTTTTAACCCTTTTCATTCTGAGAGGGGACATAATATGATAATGATGACAGTTGTGAAATAAATCTGTAGGGCGATTTCGTAAAACCTGCATCAATCATTATTACAATCTCAATTGTTGTGATTGTGGTATTCTCGTTGCAACAATTCATTGTAGCCAATAGTGAGCGAGCGTCAACCAATCAGAGGTAATTGCGATCGTGACATTGTAGCTGTAATTCTACCGCTCAGACTAAGAATCAAGGAGACTTGGCATTAATATAATAATACCTTGTTAGAGCAAGCTAGGTGTATAGAAAAGCTCCGAAGAATGATAAAGACAAAAATACAGTTTTTTGTCTTTGTCATAGTTTAGCTTTTTTTGTTGGGTACGTTGTTGTTTGTGCTCATCAAACCTCCGTGATAGTAATTTATTGCGAATATTACGAGTTTTTATTTAGTTTTCTGTTTTAAATTTAGCATTGAAGGTGTGTAGAAGCCATTTGTGGTGCATTGCTGTGTAAAAGTTGTAGCGAACGCAAATTTTGAAACATAATCTTTCATACGTAAGTAAGATTTGTTTTGGTGTTTTGTCCCTTTCGGGTATACGCGTCTGACTAGTCTCGAGTTCTACCGCAACCGCGCAGCTGAAACCCCATCTAAAAGTCTAACTGAAGAAAATGTATAAAACGTTAGTGACACAGAAATCCGAGCGAATTCGCCGTCGTGTCAGCTCGGTTACTGATTGGGTGCAAAGACTCGGATGTGCCAACACGGCAAATTAAGATTTATTAGTCCCTCGCCACCTAGTGTGCCGGTCACCCACATTTTTTCACATAGAAATGGTCGATTGCATTG
The DNA here is from genome assembly GCF_902806685.2 of Maniola hyperantus. Classification (NCBI taxonomy): domain Eukaryota; kingdom Metazoa; phylum Arthropoda; class Insecta; order Lepidoptera; family Nymphalidae; genus Maniola; species Maniola hyperantus. The sequence continues at coordinate 11,240,798 of NC_048553.1, forward strand.
TTCTCCGTTTCACGTTACACGTTTAGCACTTTTTGGGTGCTTTGGAAACTCTTTTGGCATTTTTATTCTAGCTCGTTCAAGGTATTAAACCAAAGTACTTGCTTTACTTCAACTCGGTCGGAAGCTTCAAGATGTCTTCTTGTTCAAAATTCCTCAGTGTTTGAAGACGAAAGTCTTCGAGCAGTGCGATGAAAATGTCATAATATTTTAATTTGGATTATTACTTAACTTGGTTTAAATAAAAATTTAACCCTTTTCATTTTGAGAGGAGACCCGTGCTGAGGTAACGGGCCGGGGACGGGTTTATCATGATGAAAATTATTATTATGAAAAATGTGAAACCCCGTATTAAACCTAGTCGTAACTAAACGTAGTCTAACTGAAGAAAATATATAAAACGTTAGTGACACAGAAATCCGAGCAAATTCGCCGTCGTGTCAGCTCGGTAACTGATTGGGTGCAAAGACTCGGATGTGCCAACACGGCAAATTAAGATTTATTAGTCCCTCGCCACCTAGTGTGCCGGTCACCCACATTTTTTCACATAGAAATGTTCGATTGCATTGTTCTCCGTTTCACGTAACTCGTTTAACACTTTTTGGGTGCTTTGGAAACTCTTTTGGCATTTTAGTTCTAGCTCGTTCAAAAGTACTTACTTCAACTCGGTTGGGCAAGTTTCAGGAAGCTTCGAGATGTGTCTTCTACAAACTAACAAACAAACACATTTGTAATGTGGGTTGTGATTATCTCGATTGTGGGTTAAAATGGCGATTAAAATTTGATAAGATCAAAATCTAAGACACAACATTAAAAAGTTATTTCTAAATTTTTAATTCAGTTCCTCTACATATAACTTGAGACTTAAAACCTATTATAAAATTAAAATACTACGCGTCTCAGGTTATATCGTGTTTTGTTCCAAAATTGCATTGGCTCCATGCCAGGGTAATAATTGGGTTCTTTAAATACGTGCCAAGTGCCAACTCGAGAGCCTGCCGCCTTTTTTTGTGATGTAGATATCCCATCTGTTTGAACATGTCATGAAGTTTTTGTTTATATATTTTGTATTTTTTTTTAATTATATTGCAAGTTAGCCCTTGACTGCGATCTCACTTGATGGTAAGGATGAAGCAGTCTAAGGTAGAAACGGGCTAACTTGGAAAAGGTTCTAAAGGGCTGGAAAGAAAATCCAAATCCAAGGTGGGTTTGTCTGTCTGCCTGCTAGCTTGTCACCGTGACAAGCTAGTAGACAATGTCACGGCCCATCCATTTAACCGATTTTGACGTTTGATATAGAGTTAGCATGCACCCAAACAAGTAAACTACACACACTTTCACATCACTACCCCTATTATAAATGTGAAAGTGTGTTTGTTTGTTGGTTTGTTGGTTTGTCCTTCAATTACGTCGCAACGGAGCAACGGATCGACGTGTTTTTTTGCATGGGTATAGTTTAAGACCTGGAAAGGGACATAGGCTACTTTTTATCCCAAAAAATCGAAGAGTTCCCACGGGATTTTAAAAAACCTAAAATGGGTATAATATGGGTACTGATTACCACAAGTGCGTTGTAAATACCTTATCGTGCCTTCTATTGCTTAAGAGGATATACCTACCTAATACAAAAGTATGAGATTCATAGATTTGCCGTGTAGTGTACCTAGAAGACATAGCAATAAGCAATGTTGGCAGCTGCTGCTATGTCGGTAACTTTGGTTTTCCCACAATTTTTTCGCTCCGGATATCATTCCTGAGAGACGTTAAACCGCCGTTAAACATAGCCTTAATAAATTTAAATATTCCGAAATTTTAATTCAGCTAAAAGGCAATATCAATCATGAAGGAAACATAAAGCAATAAGTAAAGATTGATAACAGTTGCTACGAACGGAGGTTTTTATGAAAAAAAAAATGTTTTCACGTGCAAATAACCTCCCCGAATATTCATAAAAATGCGTGAAGATCATTTTCAATAGCTCGCCTCCTTTTTGTTGTAAGCTAAACTTTACCGAGAATAGGGTTCGAATGGCAATGAGTTAGCTTCATTTACGCCAGAGTAACATACAACCCATAAAGAGGGAAGAGACTCCGCGAACGTAGGCCCGAGACATTGGTCAGACCAAATAAAAAAACCGGCCAAGTGCGAGTCAGGCTCGCGCAATGAGGGTTCCGTACTACAGTCGTATTTTTTCGACATTTTGCACGATAATTCAAAACTATGATGCATAATAATAAATAAAAATCTGTTTTAGAATGTACAGGTGAAGACCTTTCATAATATGATACCCCACTTGATATAGTCACTCACTTCGAAAGTTGAAAATACTAATTATTAGTTCATGACCACAAGTTAAGTTTTTTGTGTGATCTAACCCTAAAATCACGGTTTTCAGATTTTTCTCCAAATGTCAGCTATAAGATCTACCTACCTGCCAAATTTCATGATTCTAGGTCAACGGGAAGTACCCTGTAGGTTTCTTGACAGACAGACAGACAGACAGACAACAAAGTGATCCTATAAGGGTTCCGTTTTTCCTTTTGAGGTACGGAACCCTAAAAACCGGTCAAGTGCGAGTCAGACTCGCGCACCGAGGGTTCCGCACCTACTACGGTTGTATTTTATCGTCATTTTGCACGATAAATCAAAAACTATTGCATAAAAATAGATAAAAATCTGTTTTAGAATGTACATGTAAAGCCCTTTCATATGATACCCCACTTGATATAGTTATCTTATTTCGAAAATTGAAAATACTAATTGTTAGTTCATGACCACAATTTAATTTTTTTTGTGTGATGTAACCACAAATTCATGGTTTTCAGATTTTTCCCCTACTGTCTGCTATAAGAACTACCTATACTACGTTATGTTATTTATAATCTGTTATCCTAAGTTTATAATGTTAAATGAACTAAGTATGTCTAATAAATTTAGTGTAGTAGTGTTTTGAGGCTCGTAACTTTAAAATCAATATTTTTTCAATGTTTTATATATCAATAAACTTAGATAATGACGAGACAAATCAATATAATACTTAGTTTTAAGCTTAAAATATCAAATAATGTAGTAATTACCCGTTTGTATGAAAGCACCGTCCTGCGCCCACTAAAGAGGGATTTATTCATAGTGCTCTCCGAACAAATGTACATAATTTGGCTCTCATTCGTATAAACTGTCTCTCTGTCTAGATGGCATCATCAAACCTCTAGTAGGTAACATACCTACTATCCTTACTTTGTGCCTCTAGTGCATGGCATCTCTCTGACGAAGGGCAATAAAAATCGGCTCAACGAGACCTGTATGACACGTATGAGCGAATGTGAAAAATGCGGGACGGATTAGTTTTATTGCATTTTTTGACAATTTTGCAACGTATGGCGCTTTTTTTATTAAAACTCTGATTTTTTTTTTTATTTGCTTAGCTCGACTATAAAGTCATATTTACATTGTAAACCTGTGCTCAAAAACTGCATACATCATTATTACAATCGCAATTGTTGTGATTGGCTAAATTTATGCAACAATAAGCGAGCATCAACCGATCGTGACATTGTAGCTGTCATTTTACTGCTATCGAGCCGCTGAATCATTCTATATTTTTACGCCAGATCGTCATCTAAATTACTACCCATATTATAAATGCGAAAGTGTGCGTGTTTGTTGGTTTGTTTGTTTATTGCTTTGTCCTTCAATCACGTCGCAACGGAGCAATGAATCGACGTGCTTTTTTGCATGGGTTTGTTTAAAGACCCGCAGAGTGACATAGGCTTTTTAAAAACTCAGCTTTTACTTTTATATAAGTAAAAGCTGAATTTTTAAAAATCCCTTGGGAACTCTTTCATTTTGCTGACTGACTGATTTACCAACGCATAGCTCAAATTATTGGACAGATATGGCTGGGCATGCAGATAGTTATTATGAAGTAGACATCCTCTTAGAAAGGATTTTTGAAAATTCAACCCTTAACGGGATAAAATAAGCGTTTGAAATTTCTGTAGTCCAGTGGTTGCTTGACAGCTACAATGTCACGATCGCAATCATCTCTGATTGGTTAATGCTCGCTCACTATTGGCTACAATGCATTGTTGCAACAAGAATCGCACAAATTCAGCCAATCAAAACAATTAAGATCGTAATAATGATTGATGCCGGTTTTAGACAATCGCCCTACAGGTGAATAAAGTCGGGGGCATAAATGTTAGTGGTAATAAAGTCTTTCTACTTATTTCTATTTCTGAAGTTTTATTCCTCATAGAGATAAATAGAAAGGACGTGTGTGTGCTTTAATATTATATCTCACTTTGATCTCCCCAAATATATAAAAATTACCTACCTATTTCTTATTCAGAATGAAAAGATTTCTAAAGGTTCCTTTTATAAATAAAGGTCTTCCTTTTTAAATCAAGCGCTCTTTCGGATTCATGTTTATTGGCTTCTAATTTTATGTAGGTATACCTATTTCATTTATAACATGTATTATAGGTACCTATTTCATTACCAGGGTCTGCTTCTAAGATGTATTCATTCAGTTCATTAATTTTTATCTGAGTATGGATTGAGTTTAAATTTCGAATGACTTTTACAAGCTGCTAAAGGTTAAAATGGAATTTCCACATTGGTAGATTTCGAACGACAAAAAAGCATTTCTCAGCTAGTAAGAGGAAAATCATATTTCCACTTGTGATGTTGAGGTATTTCTGGTATCTCATTATGCTATTATTATTTTAGTCCATACCTACCAACGGGTGCTTCTGTATGTGTATTGAAAATTTAATTTTCTACCGGAAAATGGAATTTACAACTGTTATTTTTCAATTAAAATTCAATACTGGCGAAACTTCAAAGTCTTAATCACCGTCGCAAGGTTGCCGGCTTATCGGTGTTTTATAGGATATATTTCGGAGAGTGTGCTCAGGAACTTTTCCATCTTGTCCCCCCTTCACCATTTTATCACTGAACCGCAAGACGTAGGGCGATTTTCCATCCTTATGTCGTTGACACGCACAAAACGTTTTGCGTCATCATTCCTCATACGCATGGCTAAGGTTTGGAATACTCTTCCGCGATATGTGTTTCCTACCAATTACAACCCGGGTATCTTTAAAACAAGAGTGAATAGGCATCTTCTAGGTAAATGCGTCTCATCTTAGGTCGCATCATCACTTTCCATCAGGTGTGATTGTGGTCAAGCGTTTCCTTATAATAAATTAAAAAAATAGTAGATGGCGTAGTCTATCATTGACTTGCAGTGTTCTATATAAAAAATTAGGTATACCTTGTACGAAAACCTTGTACGGAACCCTTCGTGTGCGAGACCGACTCGCACTTCACTGGTTTTTTCCTTACAATAATAACCCAATGAATCATAAGAACTACAAAAAATATATTAAGATACCAGCCTTCATATCCGGCGGAAATACCCTCGCTGAATGATGGAACATTTTCCCCACATCCGGTGGCCATGCAACAGCGACAGTGTTTGGAAATGATTCATGACTTTCCGTTTGTCTTGTCGAGACAAGGAAGACGAAGGTTTGGGGATTAAGTGGAACGACACACAAGCGACTTGCCGCGCAATAAATAGACGGATCCCAAACTAACCGCCTCGTTGGAAAGCCTGGAGCACCGCAGAGACGTTAGCTCTCTATGCGTGTTCTATCGCCTGTATAATGGGGAGTGCTCTGAAGAGCTTTTTGACCTCATTCCACCCTCTTTTTTCTACAACCGCACCGCGCGCCACCGTAAGGAATTTCACCCTCACCATCTGGGTGTCTGGTGCACTTCGACCGTCCGCTGCGCCAGATCCTTCTTTCCACGCACGTGCAAACTGTGGAACCAACTCCCATCGGCGGTGTTCCCACTAGATTATAACATGGGGTTATTCAAGGGGCGGACCAACAAATTCCTAAAAGGCCGGCAACGCATCGGCGGCTCCTCTGGTGCTGCAAATGTTCATGGGCGGCAGTAATCACTTAACATCAGGTGACCTGCCTGCTCGCTTGCTCGCTATATCTATTAAAAAAAAAAAAAAAAAAAAAAAAAAAAAGACGGCTGTACCCCATTTTCGATGGAAAATACGAACGGCCACAACTGAGATAGCGCGCACCACGATACATTTCCGAACCTTTTTTCCCGCAACATCTGTAAACTATAGAGCTGCATAGCAGCGCGTGCACTGCAGAATTAATTCCGCACCGGATTTCATACATTTAAATTCAAATTCACGCACTGTAAGTCGCCACACCGTGGTGCGCGCTAGCTTTAGAGTGTCTTAATGGTGCGATCAACGACACATTTATTTTACCAACGTTCTAAAGTGGCAATGGGCAGGGCATATAGTTTGAAAAACCCATAGACGTAGGCGTCCCAAGGTGCTAGAATGGCAACCTTGCACCGAAATGTGCAGCGTAGGAAGAAGCTACCCTCCTCCAGTCCTTCAGTTTAAAATGTGCGTTCGTCATTCAATCACTCAAGGTACTGTTTTATAAGTAGAATAGCTTATGCTCGCGATTTCGTCCGCGTGGACTACACAAATTTCAAACCCCTATTTCACCCCCTTAGGGGTTGAATTTTTGAAAATCCTTTCTTAGCGGGTGCCTACGACATAATAGCTATCTGTATGCCAAATTTCAGCCTGATCCGTCCAGCAGTGGTTTGAGCTGGGCGTTGATAGATCAGTCAGTCAGTCAGTCAGTCAGTCATCTTTTCGTTTTATATATTAAGATATTGACTGATTTTATATTTCTGATTAAGTGATCAAAATAAATGTTTTGAAACAAAAAGTCGCAAATGTAACTAAACCTTTTATTCTGTGGATTACTAGTCATGAAGATGGAGCTGTGGACGAAAATAAATAGTTAATAACATACACAATTTGAGACTCTAAGCAATGGTAACAAGGTTTGAATTCGATAGAAACGGGAACGGTCAATAAATCGTAAATTGTAGCCAACTGTGAACGTATGCAACAAGATGCGCATCCAGTGTGCTTAGTATGAGATTGTATAACTCACGAACGTTGATAGCTCGAAATACTTTAGCGTTTTAATAAACTGGCTCATAACCTATCTCCGCCGCCACAAGTTTTGCGAGCCCTTGAACACAGTAGCGCGCGTCCAGGTCACCCATACCGCACACTTAGACCCATTACGCAGTCTAGAGCTCTAGACTAGTCGCCCGAAACTCAGTCTATGGATCTGGATCTGCTGAAGGAGTCCCCTCCCTGTGATGTACTTATTTGCTGACAAATAGGCAGACATTATAGGTCAGATCTTGCAGTTTTGTGAAAATTTATAATTTTGCTCATATTTTTATATGACAATTTTTAATTTCAATGTCTTCCTTATAATATTGTAGCTGCTTTATTTGATTAGTATAATTGGGTTTTGTCCGTTCTAACGAAATAAATAGATAAGTAGCTACTTATTTACTAGTATATCTACAGCAAACGCTCAAAGTGCGACCTTTATGTCTATTTTACTTTGACGTTATTGTGTATCGTGGCTTTGAATGCCATTAACGTTAGTGAGATGTAAAATCTCATACTAAGCTTATGGTACTGCGATGTAAGTGGAATATTAAGTAACATCATTCTTTTAAATGTTCTTTACCGTTGATTTATCAATATTATCTACTGACTGCAGGAACTGCGGAGTTTCTTGCCGGCTCTTCTCAACAGAATTTGCTTTATGAACCGCTGATGGTAGTATATAGGTATAAAGATTATAGGGTATAATAATTAGCTAGCTAACCCGTAGCATTATTATAATAGCGAAAGTGTGTTTGTTTCTTGGTTTGCTGCTTTGTCCTCCAATTACGTCGCAACAGAGCAATAGTATTTTTTAAATGAATGGCATAGGCAGTGGCGTGCAGATCATAGAGGCATAAAAGCACTGCTTACCCTAGTAGAAATGGCTTAGTGCTCATTTTTCATGATGACCTGTCATTAAATAGGTAGTTAGCTACCTACTGCTTACCCTAGGTTCAAACCCTGTGCACGCCACTGGGCATAGGCTACTATTTATTCCGGAAAATCAAAGAAAAAAACAGTTCCTTCGCAAGGTATGGGGGGAGGGGGGCGAAGCTCTGCCTGGGGGTGAGCCCTATGGCTCGAAGAAATAATTTGACAGATCAACACCTCGAGAGCTGTCTCAGTGAAACACAGACGCTCCACACACGCACGGCGCACCACACATGCACCAGTAAAGCACCACACACGATATATCTAAAGATTTATGCTATAGAAATAATAAAAGAAAATGGTTGTAACATATTAAAAACTATGCAAACACGACGTACGCCAGCTTTAATTTAACGTGCAAAAACAAATCAAGTCGACGCCCTTTATGGATTCATCGCTCAACGCGCGGGATTATTCAATAAAATAGTGACGGATTGCCTTTGACATCCCTTCTTTGTCTAACTTACCAAGTACTTGATATAGCTATCTCATCGCTCACATCCTTAATTAGGCGGTAGCCTGCATTTGTTCAGTGGCTGATAGAGCTAGCGGGTCTTTATCTAGACGCCCCGTAACACCTAGTGATTGATGGATGGCTGGAATGAGATCGCTGTGCTAACTTGGTTTTCTTTTATAACAGCCTTAACGTTAAAGCCTTATATTAAACATGTTGTTGACTTTTGAAAGTCTATTACATACTTAATTTGAAAGTATTAATTTTGTAATAAAGGAAAAATTAATACATCGAAACAAACAAACAACGAGCTTATTTAAATAAATCATCAATAATAATCATTCAAACGATATTCCTTAGTTGAATTTGGAACTTGCATGAAACCCATAGTAAAACACATATAAAATCTCTAAGTTTCCTAGTAATATAAGTTTTTACTCCAAACAGAGCGTACCTACCGCATATATGAATCTATATATCTATAATACGCGAAAGGTCGAGATAACCTTTCGCGGACTATATAACTATATGTGTTTAGCCTGTGTGGAACGTATGTAGAGCATGTGTGGAGCGTGTACTGAGTGTGTGTGCTGCGTGTGTGGTGAGTGTGTGAAGCAAGTGTGGAACCCGTGTGGTGCGCGTGTGGAGCGTGTGTGGGGCGTGTCATTATTGTGATGTTATAAAAGTCATCTTTTTTTTTTTATAAAGAATATTAGCCATGTTAAATGACTAATATTCCCCTTTCCTCTCCAACTAATCGTCAGGCTTGTGCTAGGAGTGGGTACGACAATAGTACAACAGGCGGGGTTTGAACCGTCGACCTTTCGGTTTTCAGTCCACTCCTTTACCGGTTGAGCTATTGAGGCTTCACGTTAACGTTACTTGTGGCGCATGCGACTCATCTGTATAATGTACGATCAGCCTTATAGTGAGGGCGAGCATCTAGACAGGGCGGTAATGGGGATTGATGGATAGTTTCACAAAAACTTCGCCACTTTATACAGATTTCACGCTCTTTGGTTTACAGCGTTTGGTTGTGTGTTTGCCGGTCCGTCTGTGACTTTACCGACTTTGAAAACACTATGGAGAACTCTCAGGCATGCAATTTTTCTCACGATGTTTTCCTTCACCGTCAATTCGAAAAGTTAGAGGTGCCCGAGATCGAACCCCCAATCTCCCGAATAGAAGGCAGTCATCTTAACCACTAGGCTTTCATCACTTTTTCTCTATAAGTAGTTACATAATGTAATAAATACTACTCAATATAACATAATAAATATTTAAAAAAATTCGCCAATACGCGTATAACTTCCCAACTGCACCACATTGATTAATTCTTTTTTTATTGTGTTTCTAATTATTGTCAGGACAAAGTTTGCATTAAGGATTTTTTTTTGAAAACCCACAGAAAAAAAGATAGTTCCCGCGAGATGCATACAAAGTCGTGGGCAACAGCTAGTGTGTTATATTATACCTAGAGACCGTACATATAGTCCTATTTTGTACTGGAGTATTAATGCCTATAAATTCAAACCGTCCCAGACCAATATTGTGCAATAATCGCCTTACCAGCGACCGACACCTGCAAATACATGTCTTAATAGGAGGTTCGATTATTTGCATTGTAGGTATAGATGCTAAGATATTTGAACCGAAATGGTAGAGCGGCTATTTATCTACCTATTAGCACATACCTACGTATAATGACTATTAGCGTGTCGGAAATGTGCTAGTAGGTTAACACTATTATGCCTTATTTACGTTAAAACGGCGGTGAAGAATCTAAATATATAAAAGGAAAACGTGACTGACTGACTGACTGACTGATCTATCAATGCACAGCTCAAACTACTGGACGGATCGGGCTGAAATGCCATGCAGATAGCTATTATGACGTAGGCACCCGCTAAGAAAGGATTTTTCAAAATTGAACCCCTAAGGCGCTGAAATAGGGGTTTGAAATTCGTGTGGTCCACGCAGACGAAATCGCGAGCATAAGCTAGTTTGTAATATTAGGAAGGGTAGGTCTTGCCCTTCACTATGATTCTTTGTCCCATCTGTCACTAGTATTACAGTTAAATATCTTTACATAGACGACAATGCACTGCATGCCTCGTCTTAATTGTCTAGTAATTGGACTACAGAAGATACCTAAACGGCTCTATTGAAAACTATGCTAACACCCTGTGAATTGGCTCAGAGCCAAGCGATTACACCTTTTGTATGACCCTACTTATTTCGCCGACCTATGCGGTATTCCCATTGTATTTCAGGTCTACTAAACTGAAAACTATTTTCAATATCCAAGCTCTTTTGAATATATGGTTCATGTTAGACATTGCATTTGAAATGAAATGTTAAAATTGTACTAAACTTGAATTATTTCAAGATTTCTTTCTTGTTGGCATACCTATGTCCAACTGTGGATGTCCACAGGCTGACAATGATGATGATCTTTTGCTCTCTTTTTCTCTTTATTGTAAATGTTTTTGGTACAAAAAAATATATATAAATAGAATGATATTTTTAATCAAACTTATCAACCGATAAATGTCCACTGCTGGACCGATAGATGTCCGTCCGTTGCTGGACATAGATCTCTTGTAGGGAGGGAATCCAGCGGCTCCTTGCGACTCGTTTGATGCCGTCTGTCATCCTAGTGGGGAGTCTTCCCTACCCTAACGTTTATCAAATTACACCTGTGCCCTACCCATTGCACACCTACCCCTACCCATTTCACTTCCCTTTGCCAATTGCACTTCGGCTTCGCAACGCTACGGATGCGTATGAAAAAGGAATAAGTATCTACATAGAAAAACAAACAAATACCTCACGAGTTAGATATTTATTCAAAAGTTGATCCATCATGGATATTAAATAAATTTTGCATTTCATTTTGTATACAAAGCAAGTAATTAAAAACTGTATCTAACTTTTTTGTTCAGCGCAATAACACGCAATTGATTTTCGTCACACGTCACAAAACGGTAATTTATTAAACGCATTCATCTGTGATGCTAAAATTGAAACAGTTTTAAATTAAAATATAAACGAGTGAGTAACTTTTCACGACCGAAATTGCCGGCGCACGTGGGTAACCTGTTTGCTTTTCACCTAACATTGTATGAGACAGGTGAGAGGCAAGAAATTTCACCGAAATCAAGCGCGCAAAAAGGGTTTACGAAAAGTATTTTTGAAAAAAAAAAATACTAAATGTATGTTTGCAAATTAAAGATATTTTAACTAATAAATGAATAAACTATTTCTGATGTTAAATTGTATTAGAATTTTCACAATGCAAATTTTATTATGTAATTTTTTTTTTAATTATTCTCTTTAATAATGAATTCTAGGCCCATCAACTACCGCTAAACAAAAAAAACCGGCAAACCGGCGCGTGGCGGGCCACGCGCAGTGTAGGGTTCCGTAGCCACGACCCTAGAAAAACAGATATAACTCCTTAACCTGTGAACCTCCTTAACCTACTTAGCCATGATAGCCTTCTTTTAAAATTGGTTATATATACTATTGCTGTAAAAAAAATTCACATTCCTATATACTACCATTTGGCTGATAGAAGGGAGGGGGGGGGGGGGGGGGGGGTGGACACTTGACTCTAATAAAAATTAACACTTTAAAACATCATATTTTACAAACGGATCTAGAAATCGAAAAATGATGTTCCCACACCCACAGTATTTTTAAAATACCTATTCAACGATACCCCACACTATGGGGTAGACGACAAAAAAAAATTCACCCCCACTTTACATGTAGGGGAGCTACCCTAAAAAAAATATTTATCAAAATTTTATTTCACCACTTTGTCGGCGTGATTAATATTTATATTCATGCCAAATTACAGATTTCTAGCACTAATAGTTTCAGAGATTAAGCGAGGACGGACGGACGGACAGACAAACGGACGGACATGGCGAAACTATAAAGGTTCTTTGTTTAATACGGAACCCTAAAAATCACATCATTTTATTATTGCAGGCCAAGACCCTATTGACCAATCAGGACTAACCGGCTGAGTTTTTGTTAGACGATACACCTTCGGTAAAATACGGTTCAGAAGGTGACTATATCTCTCTAAACTGGACAATGGGTATTGGTATCAAAACCCGTAACAAGCGGGTGCAATCCCAACAAACAAGACCCGCAGACAGCGGGTCTGAGCACAATCGTGCGAGATGATTCAATACATCAGTGTATCCCATACGGCCGATCCTGGGGTTTCTCTATTTATAAGGCTCTATTCTGTATTCATTTGTAGTTTGATTGTTATCTTATCTAACTACACAACTAACAAAAAAAACCGGCCAAGTGCGAGTCAGACTCGCGCACAGTCGTATTTTTTCGACATTTTGCACGATAAATCAAAAACTATGATTCATATAAATAAATAAAAATCTGTTTTAGATTCCACAGGTGAAGCTCTTTCATAATTATGATACCGCACTTGATATAGTTATCTTACTTTGATAATTGAAAATGCTAATTATTAGTTCATTCATGACCACATTTTTTTGTGTTATGTGACCACAAATTCACGGTTTTCAGATTTTTCCTCTAAAGCCAGCTGTAACACCTACCTACCTGCCAAATTTCATGATTCTAGAGCACCGGGAAGTACCCTGTAGGTTTCTTGACAGACCGACAGACAGACAAACAGACAGACAGACAGCAAAGTGATCCTATAAGGGTTCCGTTTATCCTTTTGAGGTACGGGACCCAAAAAATTAGTACACACAATATGGTTAACACAAAATCGATTGTAATCATACAAAAGTCCACTCCCAACTCACAGTATTGGTTCCCCTAATAGTGTGACATACAGTTTGACCGGACCGCCTCGGAATGGACCGCATTGTAAAATGTCTATTTTACAACGGTTAATAGCCTCCTCTGGTGATAGAAGAGCTGGCGCATGTTTTGCGCAAACAATCAGCCTGGCTGTACAGCTGTATGTTTACAGCCTGTATTCCTGTCGCCGTTACATGCAAGCATGATTTGCAGTGTATTATAAGGCTAAGCTTTAAGTTTTGTCGTAATATTATACTTAATTACAGATTTTCAATTTAAAAAAAACAATTTATTTATGTAGGACAGCATCCCAATTACATCAGCGTAAAATAAATAGTACCTACACACACATGGCTAACACAAAATCGATTGTAATCATACAAAAGTCCACTCCCAACTCACAGTATTGGTTCCCCTAATAGTGTGGCATACAATTTGACCGGACCGCCTCAGAATGGACCGCATTGTAGTCGTGTCACGTGCAAGGCCCTACAACTTGCGGCACTTGTTAGATATCTCGCTAAATCGGACCTTTTCTGACCCAATATTATTATTATTATAGAAAATACCTACTTCATATTCATATCTAAAAATCTCCAATTTAGGTTAATCGAAAATTAGAATTTAGTATCAGATTCTCTGGTAGATAGAATATAGAACAATTCTACAACCATACTAATATTGTAAATGCGAAAGTTTGTATGTCTATTTGTCTCTGTTACATTTTCACGGATTATCCCGTTAGCCGATTTTGATGAAATTAAGCACAGAGATGGACAAAGGCATCTTTTTATTTCAGAAAATCAAAGGGTTCCTACGGGATTTTTAATAAAACTAAACTCACACTGACGAGTGCGTGAGCATTGTCCAGTGTATCTATTTAGGTGGTACCTTCGGATGTCCATTGCTGGTCCAAACGTCATCATATACAGTACGACAAGACTATCTTGGCGCGTGGCGAAAATCGGAACTAACGTTGCAGTCAAGTGTTCCCTTTGTTCTTGTTTAAATATTCTAAGTATTTGTTCTCCAACAGCGGCCCCCTGTCAATCTCATTAAAGTGCCAAGTGAGCCCTGTCGCACTGTAACCTCAATAATTCCGCTTTCCGCCATCATCTTAAGATCATTGACATAGCTTTCGACGTCCACAGCTACGCTACCACACACAGTGTACCGTCTTCTTCATCCATTCTCTTTCCGCCGCCATCTTAAGGTCATCGCTCTGTCTTTCTTTCTTCATACTGGGCTGGTTTCCGCACTTAAACGTTTCCGTCTGTTGTGCGTGTCGCTCTGTCTTATTGAAGGTCTTCCCATGCTCCGCGTTCTTTCTAGTATACCTGCCTTTCAACGTCCACAGCAAGCTGTACTATCACACACAATCTACCATTTCCCTCATCCATAAGTTTTCCCCCACCATCATCGTCAGTGGCCGGCGCTGGAGGTTGCCATACGCTATTGATATACATAGGTACCTTTTTTTTCGAGGGGGAAATCTTCCGAAGATACCCATTCAGGTTATGTGGGATTTCTACCCACTAAAACCCCCTCGGTAGCCCTCCTCAGCGCGTTATTGAGAGGCTCCGGGAACTCTAAAGAACGTACGCCGGTGCCTCTCTCGCGCGACGTCCGTTGGACTCAAACTGGAGAGAGTGCCACTCGCGACTTCGAAGTCCTAGTGCCAGGGACTATTGGATAGACGGATCAGGACGTTGATCAACGCCGCCCTGATGTCTCCGCCTTCGAGCAGGATCGGCTCGCTCGCGAACCGGGTCGGCGGCCCCCTTCTTGATTACTGTTTCACAGAAAGAGACCACTACCCGCCATTAGATATACATACGTACCCACTTACCTTTCTCATCCATCCGTTCACTTTAACATGTGCTATTTATTACTAGCTGATGCCCGCAAATTCGTTCGCGTGGAATTAGGTTTTTTAAAAATCCCGTGGGAGCTCTTTGATTTTGCGGGATAAAAAGTAGCATAAGTCACTCTCCAAGTCTTTATCTATACACATGCAAAAATCACGTCAATCCGTTGCACCGTTGCGATGTGATTGAAAGACAAACCAACAAACAAACACACTTTCGCATTTATAATAATTAATAAGTGTACTGATATCTGGTTCAGTGTTTTTTTGCTAATATTTTATGTGCTCAAAAAGAATTAACTTTTTATTTTTCTACAAAATACATAATAGGAGTTTTTCGGTAGAGCAATTTTTCGTATCCCATATACAATTCATGATCTCTCTATCCGTCCTTTTAAACTGAATGGTTTTTCAGTCACGGAACAAAAAAAAATGCCCAGTTGCATTTCAAATTAACCGATCCAACCGAGCCGATCTTTCGGGAAGCGAATTCAAATTTTTCGGTGGACAGAGTAAAAATGCTCGTCGAAGTTAACTCGTTTGTTGATGGGGTAGGTTTTACCTTTGAAATTGGTGTTGAAAGGTTTAATTCCTTTAAAAGCTACCGGTAGGTATGTATTGAAAATTTTATAAAAGTTGCCAATAAGTAAAGCTAGCATAGCTATAAGCTGGAGATTGACTTGAAACATTTTGGTGTAATGTATCGAGTTTTTGTAACTCAAACCTAAGACTGACTTGTTAGTTTGTAATGTATGTAGGTATCATACGCGGCGAGCACCGCGTGATCGACTGTCGGGGTTTTCGCGAATTCCCTTTGAGTGTTACATGTTACATTACAAGTCAGAGCAGATCTGCCATTTTGAGTGACAAACATCGATATAAATGACAAGATTGGTCAAGCGAACAAAATTTTTCACGGTTTTGGAACCAAATAAATCAGCGCCACCTCTTAGATACTAATGAACGACCCGTTTGAAATCCAGACGTCACGAAGGTTGCATTGGTGCTAAATAAACATTTTAGGACCAATTATTAGTCGGTGCCATTTTGCTTGTTCAATGGCCCTGTCCTTACGAAGTAATATTTAAGTCTATGGTGACAAATTATTTTTACTCAACATAAAATTATTTTTACTCAAATTGATACAAGACATTACAAACAAACATACGCCACAAGTCAGTCTGTTTTGCCGTATTGTAACAAGATCACCTCGAATCGTAAATTACAAACAAACGGTACAAGTCAATCTCCACCTTTAGTTTAAATAATTTTTCTAAAAGTTTTTGTACGAAAATTAGGAAACGTAAATAATTACTTGTAAAGATCTGGAACCTGAGCGCATTGGCTTTTCCATCAAAGCTTTTTCATCGACAAAATATTAAAAAAATAACATCTTATGAACATTTAAGATGCCCCGTGTTTTGGAAATAATATTTTGCCGAAAAACAAGCACATCTTTCTCTAGTAAGTAGGTACTTACCTACTCTATCTCAAAAGTTGTGTATGCAGTGTACCCTATTATCGATATAGGTAAAGGACAAACCGCTTTAGTATCTTTAAGGTGGAAACAAATTATAGGATGCGGCTGACAGCCGTGACTTATAGGTATCTGGATAATGCATAATGAACTAAGCAAATTGTCAGACGTAAGTCGCGGACGTAATCTTGAGCGCTCAGACGTCCGAGACATATCTCGCAATTCGCATTCCAAATGAAGGCCGGACCGCATTACAGCGGCGTTGCGCAGCGCAGCACAGCGTGGCACAAAGCGTCAAAATATTATTATTTCAATCATTTCGTACGTGGAGTTTCTCTACGTGATTAAATCAGAAGTGAGGAAATCCGTAGGAGAACTAGAGTAACCGACATAGCTCAATGGGTTGCGAAGCTGAAGTGGCAATGGGCAGGGCACATAGTTCGTACAACCGATAGACGTTGGGGTCCCAAGGTGCTGGAATGGCGACCTCGCACTGGAAGACGCAGTGTTGGAAGACCCCCCACTAGGTGGACGGACGACATCAGATGAGTCGCAGGGAGCCGCTGGATCTAGGCAGCGCAAGACCGTGGCGTGTGGTCCCTACAAGAGACCTATGTCCAGCAGTGGACGTCTATTGGTTGATGATAATGATGATGATGAATCATTTCGTGTGGTGTATGTCGCACTAGAGCGGCGCTGCACAGCGCGTCGCGGCAAAGATAATATCTAATATCTTTCGTCAGCCGTGGCTTATGGACGCGCCCCATAGTTTGTTTCACGCTTTACTCTGTGGTTATATTTTAAAGTGTTTTCTACACGTTTTTTCAAATCTGGACGGGCATAAAATAATCTAAACGGGTAAATATTCACCGTTTTATCACTCGACAAGTCACGTACGGGGCCATAACTTGGTGTAATGAATTCTTATCTTGTTTACAGCAGCGAATGGTTTTCGAGGAGTATGTTTTAAAAATCTCAAATTCAAGCAGAGTCACGTGCTGAGAACGTGATATTTTTTGTATAATATTGTCGATGAATTTTGCATAAATTTGCTGTTTTGATGGAATCTTTATGAAACGTTATTGAAATATTCTGTATAAAAGTAATTCTTGGAAGCTTTGGTTTTATAGAGCGGCATCTCTGTCGTTGAGACTGACAAATTAGCAAAAAAAGGTTATACACTTATGGGGAAAAACAACTACCTAAATACCTACCTGAATGTTTTTGTTAACGAAATTAATAAGATTATAATGTAAATGAGTTTCAAAACTCGGTTAAATGCGAGTTGAACTTGCACACGAAGGATTTTGTATCATTGTACAAGATATTATAACACTTTTCTGTGTGCGGGTGCGGTGTCGACGGTTACTCGACCGTACCAAAAGAGAGTTCTCCCACTGAGCGGCTGGTATTGCTCAGTAGCGCCAGCTGGGCCGACGGTTGTCTTTTTTTTTTTCCACACAAAAAGAAAAAACACTTACAATATTGGTTTCTTCGTGCTCGTAAGCGCTTGGCGGCTTGTCTGAGTGTATATAGAATGTATATAGTGCAGTTTGCAAAAAACCGTTAGTGCGAGTACTGTCGGTGGTGTATTTTGTTCGGGACTACTCCATGAATTGTTATCGATTGAATAGCGCCATCTAGTTGCAATTGTGGTAACCGCCACAACTGTCCTTTTTTGCATTTTGAAATTCACCATTTTGATTTTTTTATATTTGTCATTAGAGAGGCAATGTGTAATTATTTCAACTTGAGATACAGTCCGCTGACAGACAGACCCGTTGGCACCCTAAGAGTTTCATAGTACGTAGTAGGTACCTGTTAGGTAGAAGTCGACAGTCTTGTACTCTTGTAATCTAAATGGTAAACACACCATTTTGTCACCCGACGAGTCACGTACAGGGCCGTAAGGTGCGGTAATGAATTCTTATCTTATTTACAATAGCAAATGGCTTTCACGAAGCTTGTTCGTTAGGAGCTTTGAGTAACAATATTGAGGATCAACCCAGCAGCCCAAGTAAAACCAGTGCGTCAGTGCTTTCTCACGGGATTGTCCTGGACGAAGTGTTGCAAAAGTTGCTAGAGTTTAGATGTATCGCACTGATTATGCTGGGACTGCTTGTAACATAAAACATGTTGGTAGCCCATAATATCACTGACAAGAAAACAATAATGTATCGCTACGATACATGGAAAAGTATAATGCAACAACCATTGATAATAAAACTATTAATACTTATTAAAAAAAAAAACAATTTACGGCAAAAAAATATTTTTGTTGATAATAATATACAAAAAACACAACTATGCAAAAATAGATTTGCTTTAGCTGTTTAAGTACATATAAGGGCTCCTCCTCCTCCTCGCGTGTTTTAATTTATATGGATTTACAAAACAGCGACCACCTTTGCACCTTCCTGTATAGTTTTTTTTAAAATATTATGTACTCTTTTCCTGTATATTGTGTGTACAATAAAGATTTCTATATAAATAAACAACATATAATTTTGGCATAATCAGATTGACCAGTTGATCACTTGATCAGTTTTTATAGCAGAATCGGTTGTTGCATTTACTGGTCTCGTTCTACAGAGCAATCGTGTCGATCTACGGTCAGCAGCGCTTCAGGTTCCAACATAATGTCGTGTTAAGAACTTGAGACTGTTCTTTGGTTACCCTTGCTGACTTTACCTACATGTTTTCTGTTATGGAAAATAATGAGAAATTCTTAGGTTACAAGCGTGCTTGTGCCCTATTAAGCTCTAGTTGCCTAGGATAGTGGTGTAGCGGCGGCTATTTAGCGTCTAATGAAGAATTTTAACAATATCTACACCTACGTCTCATGAAAAAATCGAAACACTTCTAAACTAAAAGGTGTTACGATTTGTGAGATGTTTTGATTTTTTTGATGGAAAGTGAGTAGCTAGATTATGTCATCCTATTCCTAGATAGCGTTATTGCGTAATTTATTCGAAGGTTGAGGGTTCGAGCCTGAGCACGCACATGTAACTTGTGCGTTTTAAGCAATGAAATATCACTTGCTTTAACGTTAACGAAAAGCATCATGAGGAAACCAGCATGCCTGAGAAAGGTTTGTGAAGTCTGTCAATCCGCACTTGGCCAGCGTGGTAAACTATGTGCTCAGTAGTGGGCTGACGATGGGTTGATCATGTGGTGGTGTGATGAAAAAAGGCTACTATTAAAATTAATCAAATCAAAAAATAAACTTGGTAATTTAAATTCTTCAAAATTTTTTAATTGTATTGTATTTACAACTGTTATTAATATCAAAAGAGCAATAAATCTATATGTGTTGCCAAAATATAAAAGCAGGGGTGTCCAATTTTCCCCACATACCTACATACTAAAATTCACTCGGATAAATACCGCTTCATACGGAGGTAAACATCCGCTTAATTTACCCGCTTAACATGTCATTGTAAATGCGGATTTTTTTTTATTTATTCAGATACAAGTTAGCCCTTGACTGCAATCTCACCTGATGGTAAGTGATGATGCAGTCTAAGATGATAGCGGGCTAACCTGGAAGGGATATGGCAGTTTTTATTAAACCCGTACCCCTTTGGTTTCTACACGGCATCGTACCGGAACGCTAAATCGCTTGGCGGCACGGCTTTGCCGGTAGGGTGGTAACTAGCCACGGCCGAAGCCTCCCACCAGACCAGACCAGAAATTTAGAAATTATAAAATTCCAAACCCCTGCCAGGAATCGAACCCGGGACCTCCCACTAATAAGACCACAGCGCTCACGACTGCGCCAGGGAGGTCGTCGAATTTTATGTTTTATTCCGTAGCATCATTGAGCAACATATCCTCTTACGTCAGGGAAGACGCTGTACACAAGTGCTGGACCACGCCTGAGCTCAGCTTGACATATCAATTTAAATTCTGAAATAATTTATGTTTCACTAGCTTATGCTCGCGACTTCGTCCGCGTGGACTACACAAATTTCAAACCCCTATTTCACCCCCTTAGGGGTCGAATTTTCAAAAATCCTTTCTTAGCGGATGCCTACGTCATAAAAGCTATCTGCATGCCATATTTCAGCCCGATCCGTCCAGTAGTTTGAGCTGTGCGTTGATAGATCAGTCAGTCAGTCAGTCAGTCACCTTTTCCTTTTATATGTATACTAGCTTATGCTCGCGACTTCGTCCGCGTGGACTACAAAATTTCAAATCCCTATTTCACCCCCTTAGGAGTTGAATTTTCAAAAATCCTTTCTTAGCGGATGCCTACGTCATAAAAGCTATCTGCATGCCAAATTTCAGCCCGATCCGTCCAGTAGTTTGAGCTGTGCGTTGATAGAGCAGTCAGTCAGTCAGTCACCTTTTCCTTTTATATATTTAGACTAGCTTATTCCCGTGACTTCGTCCGTGTGGACTACACAAATTTCAAACCCCTATTTCACACCCTTAGGGGTTAAATTTTCAAAAACACTTTCTTAGCGGATGCCTACGTCATAATAGCTATCTGCCTGCATGCCAAATTTGAACCAAATCCGTCCAGTAGTTTGAGCTGTGCGTTGATAGATCAGTCAGTCAGTCACCTTTTCCTTTTATATATTTAGACTAGCTTATTCCCGTGACTTCGTCCGTGTGGACTACACAAATTTCAAACCCCTATTTCACACTCTTAGGGGTTAAATTTTCAAAAACACTTTCTTAGCGGATGCCTACGTCATAATAGCTACGTCATAATTGCATGCCAAATTTGAACCAAATCTGTCCAGTAGTTTGAGCTGTGCGTTGATAGATCAGTCAGTCAGTCAGGCTGTCACCTTTTCCTTTTATATATTTAGATTAGCTGCGCGATGGAATTGAGCAACACATTATCCTGATACGGCCTATTTATTGGTATGTAATCGCCATAAGGCGGACCGTGTCAGACTTGAAGCAGAGTTTCTCTATGACTAACACTGGCAAATTGGGTGCCGAGAAAATACCGGCACGTAGCGACCACCAATATTTTTCATTACTATGCTAATGTCATTGCCCCAATAAAGGCTATCTTGACAATCTAGAGCTTCTCTAGTCTAGAAGCTTAAAAAAGTTATTTTTTACCAGCTATTATTTTTATTATACGAATCTTTATGTTGTTTCTTTACATCGCATGACTGAGCATAGGTCTGCAGTCAGAATGAGAAGGGTATAGATTTATAGTTCACCATACTGGCCAAGTTTGATAGACTTCATACACCTTCGAGGACATTAAAAGAATTCTTAAGCATGCATGTTTCCTAAATATTTTTCCTTTTACTGTTCCTACTGTTTTTAAAAACAAATAAATTGCTTGAAATGCAATATTAAACTAGAATAGTACAAATATAGTCCCAAATTAACTAGCTCGGTACGATAATAAAAATAACGAAATCCTTTTGAGAATTTTCTCCATACCCCTCTCTTGCATCTTCCCACACGCCTGTAGGAAAGCAATCTTAGGGTTCCGTTTCAAAATAATAGCTGCCATATTTCAGCCTGTGCTGATGACCTCCTGTGCAACACTAGCTAGCTAACGAAGTTAGCTCCAAGGTAAAGTTTTAATTGCTTTCCGGCAATCTCGGTTTATCTTTTTGCAGTCCTTAGTGAGCTGCTTTGTTTATTGCTAATTGAATTTGAGCGAGTGAATTATTGTGGACTAGCTTATGCTCTCGACTTAGCCCGCGTCGATTATACACATTTCAAATCCCTATTTCACCCCCTTAGGGGTTGAATTTTCAAAAATTCATTTTTAGCAGAGGCCTACATCTTAATAGCTATCTGCATGCCGAATTTCAGCCCGATCCGTCCAGTAGTTTGAGCTGTGCGTTGATAGATCAGTCAGTCAGTCAGTCAGTCACCTTTTCCTTTTATATATTTAGATTAGATTACAGAAAATATTGTTCTTTATAAAAAGTGCCCTCCATGCAAAAAACCCGCCAAGTGCGCGTCAAACTCCCGCACTCAGGGTTCCGTACTACAGTCGATTCTCAACATTTTGCACGATAAATCAAAAACAAATTACGCTTAAAAAAAACGAAAATCTGTTTTATAATGTACAAACCCTTAGTAAAGCCCTTTCATATGCCCCACTTGGTATAGTAATCTTACTTTGAAAATAGCAATATTTGTTCATGAAAACAATTTAATTTTTTTCTTGTGATGTTACCACAAATTCACGGTTTTCAGATTAACACATTTTTACACATTTTTTAAATTTGTGTGGTGACAATTCTTAAAATTTTGTATAGAAGCAGGCGTTATTTTGCGGAAGTCCATGATATACAATGAAACAAAAGCTTAATTTTGCTATAATCCGCTGACACAGGTCGAATCATACAGATCAATCATGCATCATACAGATTCGACCTGTTTCAGCGGATTATAGCAAAATTAAGCTTTTGGTTCATTGTAATTCTTAAAATTCTCGCCATGATCATGATCTTCGGTAGGTATAATGAAGGCATGACCATAGAATAGAATAGAATAGAATAGAATGTTTTTTTATTCATGTAAACTTTTTAAAAGTGCTTATGAATAGTCAGGTAGTTTTAATTTTCCACTGGTTCGGAATGCCGTTCCTACCGAGAAGAACCAGCAAGAAACTCGGCAGTTGCTCTTTTTAATTCTTAATTTTTCAATTTACAATGTTATTATACCGTATACTATACAAGCCATTGCAGCCCCGTGCATTGCTGGAGCGAGTCAAATCCAAGCTTTTTTATCGTTTACATAGTCTGCGACTGTATAATATGCTTTTTTTAGGAGCATACTTTTAACACATTTTTTAAACTTGTGGCAAGTCTAAAATTGCTTGTGGAATTTTATTATAAAATATTACACTCATTCCCACAAATGACTTTCCCACCTTCCAGAGGCGGAGCGCAGGAGTAGCTAGCTTATTTTTGTTTCTAGTTTGCCTATCATAGAACGAGACGAGCTCCTTTATTATATAAAATAACTTTAAAATATTTTCTTAAGAAATGCGAACGACAAAAATGTATTTATATAATAATATAGTGGTGGCTTTGCTAAATTCCATGCCATTTATATCAAAAAGGAAGTCGGCATGACACTAAGGGCAACCGGGGGCAATATCTCAGCGTAAAATAAATTTTAAAACTCGTGGGTATTTTTAAACAAGAATTTTTCTCTATATTTATTGCTGTGAATTTAATGTAACTACGTATAAAGTTATTTGTGTTTTATAATGATGTGAAAGACCATACATATCTAAGTATATAGTTTTTCGAACTGAACAAATTAATACCCTATAGGTGTATACTTAGGAAATTTTCTGAAACCTGCACAAATCTTCGAAAAATCCCTGGAATTGGGTATTTTACTACTTTTGAATTTGATAAATTTTATTACTTTATTATAAACTGGGATGAAAATATTGACGTACGCTGAAAAAAAAATTAAAATCCAACAAAGATTTACAAAGTTACAGGCATTTTAATTTTGGAGTGGGAGGGTCTTCTATACCTTTCTCGCAAAATGAAAATTTGTATGAAACCGCACGAAGCTACTATGGCATTTGTCAAAATGACGTCATAATTCTATATTACTATCCCTGTCTAATTAGAAATATTCAAATGCGTACAATTTTTTTATTATTTGATCGATTTAATTAGTTTTTTCAATTTACGTCCTTATTTTTATTCTAGTTTATAATAAAGTAATAAAAAAATTGGAGTCAAATACCCAATTGTGTGATTTGAATAAAAAAATACCGGTCAAGTGCGACTCGAACTCGCACATGGAGGGTTCCGTACCATCGTACAAGAAATAAAACTTACTTATTAATTTTTCTGCAGGGCAACTATAACAGTATATTTTGACACCTTAATCCACACTTCACCTCGCCGGTGTGAAACCACCTTAATGCTGTCCCAAGATGTATCTTTAATAGTATCCAAAGACCACTAAAACTAAAACTTAGAGATTAAGACCTCCTATTTGGGGGTTACGAGATGCAAACCGTGGCACACACCCTAACTTTTCGGAGTTCAGTGCGTTTTATTTTAAGAAATTATGTATAAGTTTTTTATTACTTGACTGCAATCTCACCTGGTGGTAAGTGACGACAGTCTAAGATGGAAGCAGGCTATCCTGTAAGGGGTATAGCAGTTTTTTTTTAATAATTCATGCCCCTTTCTTTGGTATACGGCATCGTACCGGAACGCTAAATTGCCTGGCGCCACAGCTATGACGGCCACCAGACCAGACCAGAATCATAAAATTCCAAATCCCTGACAGGAATCGAGCCCGGGACCTCCCACTAATAAGACCAAAGCGTTTACCACTGCGCCAAGGAGGTCGTCAAAAAGGTCGTAAGTAGGTATCTACATTGCACCCGCGCGGAGCCAGGGCGGGTCGCTAGTAACTAATAACATTTATTTAATACTAGCTGATGCCCGCGACTTCGTCCGCGTGGAATAAGGTTTTAAAAATCCCGTGGGAACTCTTTGATTTTCCGGGATAACAAGTAGCCTATGTGTTAATCCAGGGTATAATCTATCTCCATTCCAAAATTCATCCAAATCCGTTCAGCCGTTTTTGCGTGATTGAGTAACAAACATCCAAACATCCAAACATCCAAACATCCAAACATCCAAACATCCAAACATTCCAACATCCACACTTTCACATTTATAATATTAGTAGGATTAATTTTTCCTATATGAGTCCCGCAAATTGCTAACGCGTGTGGCCGCCATTTTAGTGACTTCAGCACTAGACTGAAGTTTCGACCTGATGGTATATTTTTACTTACATATACGTCAAATGAGGTCAAAATGACGTCTTTTCGATTGTAATGAGACATGGTTCCAGCGCAACAGCAATTTTGCGGGACTTATACCTACTTTATCTGTAGTGTCGCAATGAATTCATCAAATAGCTCGCAACACTTTCCTCTGCAATTTTTCTCATAACATTCGCTGGTTGCACCGGGGCTGGAGACAGAATTTCATAATAAAGTTTCCCCTCTCGTTCGAGTTTAATGTTCATCTTTGGGAGTATTTTTATGAAATACTGGCGCCGATTCTGATATACTTCTCTTCTTACCTACACTAAATTTAAAGGAAGCATTTTTTAAATATTTTTAGAAAAGGGCCGAAAACAAGTAGGTACCTATTGAAATAACAACATATAAGTTTAGTGCTGCCCTAGAATTTAAACAAGAGCCTAACATACAAGGTTTGACTAAATACTAGACTAGTAGAATTTTTTTTATTTTTTTTTATTCAGATACAAGTTAGCCCTTGACTGCAATCTCACCTGGTGGTAAGTGATGATGCAGTCTAAGATGATAGCGGGCTAACCTGGAAGGGGTATGGCAGTTTTTTTTTATTAAACCCATACCCCTTTGGTTTCTACACGGCATCGTACCGGAACGCTAAATCGCTTGGCGGCACGGCTTTGCCGGTAGGGTGGTAACTAGCCACGGCCGAAGCCTCCCACCAGACCAGACCAGAAATTTAGAAATTATAAAATTCCAAACCCCTGCCAGGAATCGAACCCGGGACCTCCCACTATTAAGACCACAGCGCTCACCACTGCGCCAGGGAGGTCGTCAAAAAGACTAGTGTAAATGTGTCCTTTTCTTGATATTGTTACGGTAAGACTAAGTAGCTGATGCCATGTAAGACACCAAAATCGCGTTAGTTAGTAGTTAGTTAGTTATAAAGTAGTTTTGAAGTTAATATTTTTGCAATTAGCTGTATGACATTTTATTAAGCTCATGTTAAAATCTCATAGTTAAAGAGTTTTTTTTTTAAAGAATATTAGCCATTTTAAATGACTAATATTCCCCTTTCATCTCCAATTAAGCGTCAAGCTTGTGCTAGGAGTAGGTACGACAATCGTGCAACGGGCGGGGTTTGAACCGTCGACCTTTCGGTTTTCAGTCCACTCCTATACCGGTTGAGCTATTGAGGCCTTAAAATTTGTGTAGTCCACGCGGACGAAGTCGCGGGCATAAGCTAGTACTCAATAAGTCACAAGAACGAAGTCATACATGTCCACACAATATATGCTAAGGTACCAAAACTCATAATATAGTAGTAGTGGGATGAAGGAAATTTGCCTTATTTATATCTCACGAGGCAACGTCGGAAGTAGAGGCAACCGCCAGCAATTTCTAGCAAGGAATAAACTTGCGACCGTCCCGTCTAGAGATGGCAACTATGCTACATTTAAATCATTTCCATTTGGAAATCATTATTTTTCATCGCAGTGATTCCGCAGGTGATTTTTCACGGCTAAGCTTTTTTTCACTAGGCACACGCTTGACTATCACAGCTATTGATGGGTAGTGATGATGTGACTTAAGAATTTATTTTCGCACTTGCATAATTGTTTGCAGGAATTATGATCATGATCGATATTTTTTACTGATATATTATTATATAGGTAGTTTTTAAAGGAAAGTGAAATTACGTCATGTTTTCGTAAGTGCGAAAGTTCACATTCCGTAAAAAAATATTTGCCTCATCTAAATATAAGAAGGAAAAGGTGACTGACTGACTGACTAACTGACTGATCTATCAACGCACAGCTGAAACTACTGGACGGATCGGGCTAATATTTGGCATGCAGATAGCTATTATGATGTAGGCATCCGCTCAGAAAGGATTTTTGAAAATTCAACCCCTAAGGGGGTGAAATAGAGGTTTGAAATTTGTGTAGTCCACGCGGGAAGTCGCGAGCATAAGCTAGTTAATAGATAAATAAATACATAAAGTAAAAATGTTTTTTATTCAATTAAAATTTTACAACTTGCAAGTACTTTTGAATCGTCAAATGCATCTAGCACTGATTCGGAATGCCTTTCTATTATTATTGCTAATTTAACTAGAATCAATACGAGAGTTCGCGCTCGCTCATCCTTTAGCATTCAAGCTCGTGTAGTTTATTAAAATAAATGTATTTTTTTTCAACTTTATAAGATTTTCCATCGTGATTTTCCATAGGCTTCTTGAAGTATAAATAACTAGTGTGACATAATATAAAAAGGCTTTTCACATACTTTTACATGCTACCTGTGAAATGCCCCATCACTGGTTTCGTCCCTGATGTTTAATCTGGAATTTTTCTTTGAATTATGTTGGCTACTTTATAGTCCGTAGACCGTACTTCGAGTATAGAGGAGGGAACTTTATTTTATGTTAAATACACTTCATTGGATAGAATTTGAAATTAGTTTTTCTTTAATTAGTTGCTAGATTGTTCTAAGATAGAAAGCGGTGACCTAGGAGACGCCAACTCATCTGCGATTAAATCTCGTTTAATCAAAGTTTAATTTGTAAGTAAGCATTAATCTACTAGATTTGACTAGATACGACGACCATATTAACAACCTCAATTGTGTCAACCTCAGTGGTCTTATTAGTGGGAGGTCCCGGGTTCGATTCCCGGCAGGAGTTTCATCATCATGATCAACCCATCGCCGGCTGCGCACGGGGTCTCCTCTCAGAGTGAGAAGGGTTTGGCCATAGTCTACCACGCTAGCCATGTGCGGATTGGTAGACTTCACACACCTTTGAGAACATTATGGAGAACTCTCAGGTATGCAGGTTTTCTCACATGTTTTCCTTCACCGTTAAAGCAAGTGATATTTAAGTAAGTACTTTAAACGCACATAACTCCAAAAAGTTAGAGGATCGACCCCCCGACCTCCGGTTTAAAGGCGGACGTCCTAACCACTAGGCTATCACAGCTATATGGAGGATGGCTGGCAGGAGTTTGGAATCTTATAATTTCTAAATCTCTGGTCTGGTCTGATGGAAGGCTTCGGCCGTGGCTACCGGTAGAGCCGTGCTGCCAAGCGATTTAGCGTTCTGGTAGAAACCAAAGGGGTATGGGTTTAATAAAAGCCGCCTCACCAGCTCCAGGTCAGCCCGTTTCCATCTTGGACTGCTTCATCACTTATACCACCAGATGAGATTGCAGTCAAGGGCTAACTTGTATCTGAATAAAAAACCGGCCAAGTGCGAGTCAGACTCGCGCTCGGGTTCCGTACTACAGTCTTATTTTTTCTTTATCTTAAATCAAAAACTATTACGCGTAAAAATAAATAAAAATCTGTTTTAAAATCTACAGGTAAAGCCCTTTCATATGATACCCCACTCGATATAGAAATTTTACTTTGAAAGTTGAAAATACTAATTACTAGCTGATGCCGCGTGGATTTAGGTTTTTTAAAATCCTGTGGGAATTCTTTGATATTCCGAAATAAAAGAAGCATTTTTTTTATCAAAAAGAATATTAGCCAAGTTGCTGACTAATTTTCCCCTTTCCCCTCTAGTTAAGCGTAAAGCTTGTGCTAGGAGTAAGTACGACAATAGTGCAACGGGTGGGATTTGAACCGGCGACCTTTCGGTTTTCAGTCGACTCCTTTAACCGTTGAGCTATCGAGGCGTATATTATGTCACTCTCCAGGTCTTTTACTATAGCCATGCAAAAAATCACTTGTTCTGAAGGACATTAAGCAGGTAAACCCACATGCGAAAATCAGATAAGTATAAACCTGGTACATTTATCCGTTCAGTTACAACATGGGGGCTAACAGAGCACGCCGACCACGAAAGCCTACCTAAATCCTTCGTACATGTGTTTCGTCTATTTAGGCCTCTATTACGGAATTGAAATTCACATCGGTAACCAATATTGATTCCACCAGAGCTTAGGTACAGTTTCGTCAATTTATTCAACCATTTGTGAATTGCAAAGCTGAAATGGCACCATAGGTCGAAAAAGTCAATGCACGTGGGGATCCCAAGGTGTTGTAATTTTTTTTATCGAACCACCAACAGAGTCTTACAAAAAAAATTACATTATTTAAATCCTATGTGCTAAGATATTATATAACTAACTAGCTTATGCCCGCGCCCCTTCGTCCGCGCAAACCTCGCTATTTCACCCCCTTAGGAGTTGAATTTAAGCCCGATGCATGCCAAATTTAAGACCGATCTGTCCAGTAGTTTGAGCTGTGCGTTGATAGATCAGTCAGTCAGTCTGTCACTTTCAGTCAGTCAGTCACACCAGACTCTATACGTTTTTATAATAAGCTTAAGGCCTGAACAGATTTGGAATAAAATTGTGATAAATATTTTTTTTGTAGGGTATCCGTTGAATAGGTCTTTTAAAAATACTGTGGGTGTGGGAACATCATTTTTCGATCTCTGGATCCGTTTGTAAAATATGATGTTTTAAAGTGCTAATTTTTATTAGAGTCAAGTGCCCTCTCCTCTATCAGGCCAAATGGTAGTATATAGAATAATCAATTTTAAAGGAAAACTATCATGGCTAAGTAGGGTTCACAGGTTGAGTTATATCTGTTTTTCGAGGTTAATTGTGACTACGGAACCCTACACTGCGCGTGGCCCGCCACTCACTTGGCCGGTTTTTATTTACTACTTTCGCTATTTAAAACAATTTTATTCATCCACTGTAAGAACAATGCAATGAACTTCAAAACCGTTTCCCGGATAGGTGGACGCGCAATGTAATCTGTACACGCAATAAAACGTATCTGGTAGTAAAATCCGAACAGCTGAACTATGGGGATTAAAGCCAGCCCGGGGCTATTACCGCACGCGTTAAATTTTGTGTTCACCGTGCTTTAGTATGAGACTTTACATCTCGCCAACGTTGATAGAATTCGAGCACCAAAGTTGAAATTGGGTATTTGACTACATCAAAAATAAATTATTTTTCAGTGATTATTAAATAGAGGGTCTTCCTTCCAAAATACGTTAAATCCACGTCCTTTTTAAATTATCGATTAAACTAAAAAAAGCACGTCAAATGATTGTGACGTCACACACCGGTATTCCATAGAATCTCGCATACTAAGCGCGCGTTTTGACGTTTGATAAAAAGTTACTGATTTGACTAGTTGTCAAATACCGTATTGCAGGATTGCAGGTACAGAGTAGTTAATACAGTGATTTTGTAACAGTCTAAGTTCTATTCGCCATATGATGGGCATGGGCATGCAAAGGACATGACCAGGTGCCTGTCTTCCGATTTGGAAAAATGTGCAGATTTCAGTTTTTACAGTACCTACGATTCAAAAACCCCCTTAGGGTTTGAATTTTTGAAAATCCTTTCTTAGCGGATGCCTACGTCATAATAGCTATCTGCATGCCAAATTGCATCCCGATCCGTCCAGTAGTTTGAGCTGTGCGTTGATAGACCAGTCAGTCACCTTTTCCTTTTACATATTTAGATTTATTATTCCCCACGCCATGGTCTTGCGCCGCCTGAATCCAGCGTCATCTGCCAACGCTGGAACCTTAGAACCCCAACTTCTATGGGTTTTTAGCCACTTCAGCTTCGCAAACCGTTATATCGGTCACTCTCAACTGCGTAGTTGTCTCAACTGTCAAATCAATTCAGCGGTAAAGCAAAATAGACTTAACGTCATTGTTATAAAGCTTAAGTTCGTTAATTTACAGTCAGCAGTCAAGCGGAAACGTGAAATCGATGGTACCTACTGAATTTTTGACTTTAAATTATGATCGTTTAGGTCTATTTTACTCTAAAGTTATTGTTGCGACACACTCGAATTCTATGAACGTTGGTGAGATATGAAATCTCATGCTAAGCATCTCTGTTCATCCGGGAACCGGCCGTAAAGTGAGATTAGTTCGTGGACGAACGGAAACCTGATACCTTCCACAGCGATGCAACTTCTATTCTATACAAGTCACGTATTCTTTTACGGCACCAAAACGCTTTCAGGAAGCTCAACTTAACTCACTCTTAATATAAAAACATTTTCAGAAAATAATGAAAAATTCATCCCGATGAACTATGGTGGAAACATTTTCACAATACGTAGCGATATGCTACCATGTAGTGAACCACTTCAACTGATTATTATTATTTTAAATTTTACGATGCGCGGGACTTCGTTCGCGTGGACTACACAAATTTTGAACCCCTACTATACCCCCTTCAGGACTGAATTTTCAAAAATCGTTTCTTAGCGAATGTCTACGTCATAATAGGCTATCTGCATGCCTTTCAGCCCGATCCATTCAGTAGTTTGAGCTGTGCGTTGATAGATCAGTCAGTTATTCAGTCAGTCAGGCAGTTTTTCCTTTTATGTTGTATATATCATTATATTATGTACCTACAGTACACGGCCGAAAATGAAGTACATTGGCCTTTGGTATGACATTTCGGCTTTGTAGAGCGTTGTCTCTGTCACTCATACCTATATGACGTTTAGTGGGTCTCAACGACAGAGACAATGCTCTACAAATCCTCTATCTTCTTCTAAAGGTTGATGTACATTATTTTCTGGCGCGTGTTTTGTTTTCCTCTCATCCGAGAAATGCTCATAAAGCGAGATTAGTTCGTGGACGAACGGAAACCTGAAGCATTTCATAGTGATGCAACTTTCAAACTTCTAGGTATTCTATACAAGGCGTTGAACGAGTCACGTATTCTTTTACGGCACCAAAAGCTTGCCACGACGCAAAACGCTTTTAGAAACTTCAAAGATATGCTATTGCTTAACTCTATTTAATGTTTATGATAAGACACTTCTCTTAGGGTTCCGTACTTCCGAAAAAAAACAGTTTTTTTCGAACCTACTGGATCAATTAAGTTGAAATTCAGTACACATTTCTGTTTTAGAGGTACGTAAATTGGACCCCAGACCTCCTAAATAGGAAGCAGACTTCTTAACCACCAGGCTATAGCGGCTCTTAAGTTATGACTTATCTCTATATATAAAAATGAATCGCTGAATGTGTTGCTGATCGCGAGAACAGCTGAACTGATTTCGCTAATTCTTTTTTTATAATATTCCTTGAAGTACGAGGATGGTTCTTACGGAGAGAAAAATTTAATTCAACCTCCCCTTCAATTTTCTAAACTCCACCCGATTGAAGCCGGGGCGGGTCAGTTAGTTTTTGAATTTGCGTACTATGTTGTATATTAGCATCAGGTGAATCGAAGTCAAGGCAATTTTCATATAAATAGTATTTAATAAGAAGGCGTGACGGACGTGTGGGGTGTCCCCCCACCCCTTACCCCGATTGGCAATCGACCTGTCGCGAACTATAAATTGGAGAAATAAAATTGTTTCAGTGTTACACCATTCACGTAAATAGGTATCCCAATTACAGTAAACCAAAATTTCATAGAAATAAAATGTTGATCTAAAAGAAAAACTGTAATTTTTAAATCTCTCATTTATTTACAATAATACCTAAGTACACATTATAATTAAATTAAAAAAAAATACAAGAAATAAAACAACAGAAACAACAAAAAATAGAATAACAGAAACAACAAGAAATAAAATAACAGAAACTTCAAAAATAATAGATAGATAGATAGATAGATAGATAAGTTTATTAATTGCAAAATTGTATGTACATAGGGTCTTAAAAATATTAAAGTCCAATTACAATCTGCCATCAATGGCATCATTACAGTGAACAAATTATTGGAGAAATGAAATCGTTTCGGCATTGCAACAGTTACGTAAATACCCCAATTTCAGTAAACCAAAAGTTCATACAAATAAAACGTTTTCCAGGCTCGCAGCGAAAGTTCTCGCAGGAATGTACTCGTAGCATCATTTATGAACTTCCTGTCGACTGAATTTCATAACTGTGAGTTTCCACTGAAACATTATATAAACATGACAAACATACAGTTTTGACGGAGCTCGTGTCTCACTTTTACCGAGTTAAATTGCAATTTTGAAATGTTGATCTGAAAGAACTTTGATTTGAAATTATTGTGTTCATCAAATTAACTGTAAAGTCTGAATCCCGCAAATTGCTGTTGCGCTGGAACCATGTCTCATTATCATCGAAATGACGCGAAATAAAAATATACCATCAGCTAAAATGGCGGCCACGCGTATTAGCAATTTGCGGGATTTATACCTATACCTATCTTACGCGTACAAATCAGTTCTCACGCGCCATTGTAAATTTATGTGTCAAATTTCATGTCAAAAGTACGATTTTAGTACTTATTTTAAAGGTGGATCCGTACTTTTGTCATGACAGTTGACACATAGAGTTAAAATGGCGCGTGAAAACTTATTTTGTATGGACTATACTCACCGAGTGAGAAGCCGAGTTGCATCGTCTTTTTTAATCTTGTTGTACTTGTATATTTATTTTTGTGTATCAAAATGGTTAACGCCTACCGGGGTTTTCGTCTCTGTCATTTGTATGGGATTACATAGCAGAGAGAGACCTGTTTTTAAGTTATTTCCCTGGATAAAATATAGGAAAAACGTCTCTCAGTGTCGCGAGAAAACCTAGTCTCATATTAAAATTGTGTTGTTGTCTAATAAAATATTGCAATCAGATGTCAACAACATTTTCGGTATTCATCCGGTCAACGGTCGGCGAGTGGCTGTTCCACATTGCAGTCACGTCTTACTTCATGAAACACCTCGACGCGGTAATGACGTACGTAATGCCCGTTTGTTACACAGTTTACGTCGTAGAGTCCTGGAAATTGGGGTAATTGAATTTATGCTTTAAGTATGCTTTTCTACTCGTCTATCTACTTACTATTCGGCTTTTTCTGTTCGGTTGTCTCTTGTGACTCTTGCGGATTTAAAGCCTTTTTTGCATTTTTTGGGGTTTAAACCTCTGTGGATTTTGCGCCTTTTGCGCTTCTTGTGGATTTTGAACCTTTTGAGCTTGTTCTGTATTTAACCCCTCTTGCGACATTGATGAAAAAATTCATAATACATGTTTTGAATTATAATGTTGCCTGATAAAATATTGAAAGATGTCTACAACATTTTCGGTATTCATCCGGTCAACGGTCGGCGAATGGCTGTTCCACATTGCAGTACGTAATGCCCGTTTGTTCCACAGTTTACGTCGTAAAGTGCTGCAAATTGGGGTAAATAAAATTATATTTTTACTATTCGTAACTTGTAACATATTATGTATATCATTTCAAGCGTTTTTCTACATCAATGATTTTAAAAGCTAATTTTATAGTATACCTACTAGCTGCGCCGGCGACCTTCGTACCGCCTAACAGTCGAATCTTTTCCAGGCTATTTTTTAAATCTTTCTCTCCGTAAGAACCATCCTCGTACTTCAAGGAATATTATAAAAAAGAATTAGCGAAAACAGGGTCAGGTGTTCTCAATATTTGCATTCAGCAACACAATTAGCGATTCATTTTTTATATAGCGATTATCATCATCAACCGATAAGTGTAATCGAATACACTGCTGGACATAAGTCTCTTGTAGGGACTTCCACACGCCACGGTCTTGCGCCGCCTAAATTCAGTGGCTCTCTGAAGTCCATCTAGTAGTGGTGTTCTAACACTGTGCTTTCCGATGCGAGGTCACCAACTTAGAACCCCAACGTCCATCGGTTTTTTGAACTATGTGCCCTGCCCAGTGCCCATTGCTACTTCAGCTTCGCAACCCGTTGAGCTCTCTGATACTCCTCATTTCTAAATAGATCACGTAGAGAATTTCCAAGTTCTAAGTTAGTTCAATAACATAAATAAAAAAAATAAAATAAAAATCTTTTTTATTCGAATAAACTTTTACAAGTACTTTCGAATAGTCGGATGCATCTACCACTGGTTCAGAATGCCTTTCCTACCGAGAAGAACCAGCAAGAAACTCGGCGGTTGCTTAGGTACTTAATATCTGGTGATGTAACAACAGCTTATTAATAAGCTAAGCTAATTCCTAGTTCCATGGATGTTATTACGGACTGGTGTATGCCACGTTGATCGATACATATTTGAGCGTGTTATATGTACCTATTACCGTAAACATAATAACGGTAGTCCCGCAATCGATCCTCGTAAATAAAGGGCGGATTTTAGGTACAAGGTAAGCAAAGGTATGTATTGGTTTAAGCTGATCGCACACATACTGTACTATA
Organism: Maniola hyperantus; assembly: GCF_902806685.2. Lineage (NCBI taxonomy): Eukaryota > Metazoa > Arthropoda > Insecta > Lepidoptera > Nymphalidae > Maniola > Maniola hyperantus. Next base: position 11,276,279 of record NC_048553.1, read on the forward strand.
AAACCCAAGAGCCGCGTTTTTCAGTAGGTCGTAAAAATTAAGGGTAATGTTGTAGTCTGGTTTCAAAAGTGTATCATGATCATCAACCGTTAGACGTCCACTGCTGGACATAGCTCTCTTGTAGGAAATAGGCTTTACTTGTACATTCCAAAACAGATTTTTAATTATTTTTATGCATAATCGTTATTGATTTATCGTGCAAAATGTCGAAAAATTTACTGTAATACGGAATCCTCGGTGCGCAAGTCTGACTCACACTTGGCTGGTTTCTTTTGAACTATGTGACCTGCTTGTTCTCACTTTAGCTTCACATTCCGTTGAGTTATGTTTACTCCTACTCTTTCCTAATTTCTGATTAGATCACGTAGAGAAAATCCAAGTTCCAAGTTAGTTCAATAACATAGGTACTTAATATCTGGTGATGTAACAACAGCTTATTAATAAGCTAAGCTAATTCCTAGTTCCATGGATGATATTACGGACTGGTGTATGCCACGTTGATCGATACATATTTGAGCGTGTTATATGTACCTATTACCGTAAACATAATAACGGTAGTCCCGAAATCGATCCTCGTAAATAAAGGGCGGATTTTAGGTACAAGGTAAGCGAAGGTATGTATTGGTTTAAGCTGATCGCACACATACTGTGCTATAAAATCCAAGAGCCGCGGTTTTTTCAGTAGGTCGTAAAAATTAAGGGCGATGATGCGGTCTCGTATCAAAAGTGTACAATGATCATCAATTCAAAATGAAATCAAATCATTTATTTGCTGATTTCTACCCATTGCATAAGAATCGCATCGAAAAGTGTATTGCATTGCCTGGGCATTTTGCGACTTTTGCATCTCTTACGCCTTTTGTGCCTCTAGTGCTTGTGTGCCTCTTACGGCTCTCGCGCCTCTTGCGGTAGTATGCGATCAACCTAAGAGTCGAGAAGGTATCTCGGTATAAACTCCAGACACCGTCGTCACATACGTTGTTTATGTTTAATTAAACCACTCTACAAGATTAAACGATTCAGCCTGGCGGAATATTACTCGTCGGTCTGATATAACTCGGGCCTTCTCGGTAATACGTAAGCCTAGGCATGACAAATCTATGTGCGAAATTCCATCTTCATCGAAATTCTATCTATCGCATCGTGAGGTTGCGATCAAGCGTATGCCGACACAGAATAGCAAATCGAACCAATGCTTTTAGTCGATTTTCAAAACTAAGTAGAAGTGTTAAAACCAATACGAAACTAAAAAGTATGTAGTAATTTGATTACACGCTTTATCTCAAGACATTTTTCGAGTGGATTTGGATTGTGTTTAGGCTTCTGTAGGTACTTCTGAATGAAAAATTCACTCTGTGCCTGTCTGTCTGTCATTCTGTCACAGCCAATTTGCTTTGTACCCACTAGACATAAAACTTTGGTGGTGGATGTACCCTGTTATGTAAAATAATAATTTTGAACATGAGAATCACTTTTGGGGGAACTATACCTATCATATCAAATGAAAGGTCCCAAGTAGGTACCTATATCAATAAGTCGGTTTATTTCAGTACGTCTGAACCCCCCTGTAAAGTAAGAAAGAAAGAAAGAATTTTTTGAACGTTGTGCCACACACCACCAGTTATACCAAATGGAATCAGGCCATTTTGCAAGAAATCAATACATTTACAAATACGACCACTCTCTGGTTACTCTACAGAAGTTTTCTTGGTTGTAGGTACTAGGTATTCTCGAACGAGCAGATCCTGCTCGAAGTTGCGGCGTTGATCCACGTCCTGATCCGTCTATCCAATAGTCCCTGGCACTAGGACTTCGAGGTCGCGAGTGGAACGCTCTTCAGGATGAGTCCAACGGGCGTCGCGCGAGTAAGGCACCGGGTACGTTCTTTAGAGTCTCCGGAGCCTCTCAATAACGCGCTGAAGAGAGCCACCGATGGGGTTTTAGTGGGTAGAAATCCCACATAACCCGAGTGGGTATCTTAAGAAGATTTCCCCCTCGAATGAAAAGGTACTAGGTATACAACAAACAGCGTGTCGAGATAAACCAGGAATCCCCACTGTGCGGAACTAATGCAGGTGCCGTCTAATTAACACTGCGGCGACACTGATGCATGGCTCGGAATTGAAATGAAAGAACGTTTGTACAGTCGATCTGTCACTGTCCTATTATATGCTTGTAAAGGGATAAAGAGTTTGTGGTTGTGTAACTATAGTACGCGACAGGTCAAGATGGCATTCGGGGTGGGGATGCCCCGCACACCCACACAGCCCTGCGCTAACCCGGTGCGGGATAGCGCGGGTGACGTGAGGGACGTGGGTGTGCGTTGCGTCCCCTGCCTCATACCCCGATTGCCATCTCAACATTAGCTTACTACTCTACTTTTCAATCTAACGTGGACCGCGAAAAATATTTTTATCTATACTTATCTATAATAATTAGTATAATAAAGAGATAAAAGTTTCTAAGTTGTGACATAGGTTATATTTTATTTTGAAAAATCCCTACGAAAATTGTAATGCGAAGCCTGGGCGGGTAGCTAGTAACAGAGTAAATAGATGATAACTCGTTTGCAGTAGTTACTGAATAAATTATAAAACTAGCTTCATAACAAGTTAATAGCAATACCATTTATAGTTTTTCGCAATACGATAACGTTTTTCCGCACAGTATGTCGTTGCGGTCGGCAGTCGGGTGTCATTAGTGTTATTTACGAGTGTGCCGTGCCGTGGTCGCGTCGGAGCTACGTGACTTCAATGCACAACGGGTCATCACTGCGTCGCCAATGTTTTCATAGATTGCTTTTGATGACTGATTATAACGAAATTTGGTACAAAGATAACACGATTCCCGGGACGGTAATATAGGCTACTTTTTGTCCCGGAAAACAAAAGTTTCCATTATATTTTCAACTTGCATCTGGGGACGGGATTCCGAAAGATTTTTAAAAACCGAAATCCACGTGGGCAAAGCCGTGGGAATCAATTATAAACCAGCTCCATAACAAGTAAATATCTGTGCTATTTATAGTTTTTCGATGGTTTTTCGCAATATGATAACGTTTTTCCGCACAGCGTGTCGTTGCGGTTGGCAGTCGGGTGTCATTAGTGTTATTTACGAGTGTGCCGTGCCGTGGTCGCGTCGGAGCTACGTGACTTCAATGCACAACGGGTCATCACTGCGTCTCCAAATGTTTTCATACATTGCTTTTGATGATCAGTTGTACAAAGCGTGGATTCGTCTCGCTTCAGCATTGCGCGGGACTGCAATTCATACTCAATATTATAAAATATGAGGAAATGTGTCTAGCAATCTTTTCACGGCCCATCCGTTGAACCAACTTTGATGAAATTTGGTACAAAGATAACTTGTATCCCGAGACGGTATTTTAAATAACCTAAATCCACGCAAAGTCTGTCATCTGGTTAAAAATAAAAAAATATTAATAAATAAAAAATAGGATGTGTATGCTCGTTTGGTCCTAGCATAAACTTTTCTAGTAAATGTAATATTAAACGTTCCAATAATAAAGTAAAGGCCCGACTAGGAAAACCACTAGGCTACGATGTATATTGCTATTCTGCAATTCTTACAATAACAATAGTCATTGTCTTAAATTTTAATCGCAATCAACTAATTTGCTATTAGGTTTCCACTCGAACAAAACAATGATACAGTGAAGCTAATCTCTTCCTAATCCGGGATGGAGTAGAACACAAAATTTAACGCATGTGGTAACGCTCGGCACGGAGTTTAATCCCTACAGTTCCGTATGAATGTTACCTACTAGCGGAACGCGTTTTATTGCGTGTACAGATTATTTTAGTTATTCTATTAGAATAAACGGTATTGTGTTAGTTGTGTTCTAAGTTGACCGCGCATTGATTGATTTTTAAATTATTCAAAAGCACTTGTAAAAGTTTACTTGAATAAAAACATAATATTCTATACTCAATGACATTGTAACATAACAAAATCCCCATGCGGAATAGGTTAATCGAACACTTCGTTTGAATAGTGTTGAATCGATAAAGTAATAAAATCACAATTATTATTCAAAACACTGTAGCTAATAGCAATCCGGCGTTTTTATATCAACATTTTATTCCAGTAACTCTATATTCGAGCGTTCGCGTTGTATGAAATAAAAATACTCATAAAATTCAGACTATATTCGAACGTAACGGTTTTATGGTCCAGAATTAATAATAAACTCGCTATAAGTCATGTATGAACTCAATTTCAACAACGGTGGTTTTATGATTTTCGATTCGGAAAATTAACTTTGGGAGGGAAAATTGACGGTAGTACTAATCAACTCGGGCTTACTTGGTTCTTGAATCGAGACAATACGCGGCCGAAAGTATGTACATCGGCCTTTAGAATGACATTTCGGCTTTGTAGAGCATTGTCTCTGTCACTCATACCTATTATGACGTTTTGTCGGTCTCAACGACAGGGACAGCGCTCTACAAATCCGCTTTCTTCTTCTAAAGGTCGATGTACATTACTTTCAGCCGCGTACTGTACTTACCTAGCTACGGCTCTCGTGTAAGTCTTCTAAATACAAATAAAAGGTAAAGGTGAGTGACTGACTGACTGATCTATCAACGCACAGTCCGAACTACTGGTGGGATCAGTTTCGGCGCAGATAGCCATTATGATGGTAAAATCTGGTAAGAAAAGATTTTTGAAAATTCAACCAAGGGAGTAAAAATTTAAGTGGTTTAAAATTTTCTGTCTATATCATAGCTATCTGCATGTCAAACAGGCCGATCCATCCAGCAGTTTGAGTTGTGCGTTGATAGATCAGTGAGTCAGTCAGTCAGCCACTGTTTATTTTTAATTACATTATTTACTAGCTGATGCCCGCGACTTCGTCCGTGTGGAATTAGATTTTTAAAAAAGTAGCCTATGTCACTCTCCAGGTCTTTATCTATACCCATGCAAATAATCACGTCAATCCGTTGCTCCGTTGCGACGTGATTTAAGACAAACCAACAAACAAACACACTTTCGCATTTATAATAAGGGAACTGATTAGGTTATTGTATTATTTAAGTATAGCAAAAAGAATAGAAAAGATAGTCCCGCCATTTTACACTGCAAATATAAAATAGCCCACATAATTCAAAGAAAAATTCTAGATTAAACATCACGGGAGGGAAGTTCTAGAAATTTATTTCGCGCAGAAATTGCCCGGCGGTTGGCCTTCCTTCCCCGGTTTCCTCGCGAGATATAAATAGAGTAAATTTTCCAGGGAGCTACTACAATTTCATGAATTTTTGTAGCTTCATATTACGTGACAAATTGTTAACTGTGACTTCCTTCCATTCAACCCGAATAGCTCCTGCATGCAGGTTTGGAAAATTCTGCAAAGGGGTAGCTAATAAAACTTTCTGTTAGTTACGTTTAGTGTGAGTTATGTCCTTTATTTTTCTATCAGTACATTTACTTTATGCTAGGTATCAACTGAGCGTGTACATTCAACTTTTTTATATAACACTAGCTGCCCTGGCGAACTTCGTTCCGCCTAACCGGCGATTCAAATTTTTAAAAATTTTCTCTCCGTAGGAACCATCCTCGTACTTCAAGGAATATTATAAAAAAAGAATTAGCGAAATCGGTTCAGCTGTTCTCGAGATTTGCGATGGCCAACACATTTAGTAATTAATTTTTATATATAGAGATTAGCTGATGCCCGCGACTTCGTCCGCGTGGATTTGGGTTCTTAAAAATCCCGTGGGAACTCTTTGATTTTCCGGGATAAAAGTAGCGGAGTCTTAGTATTGGGTCCCGTTGGCACCCTTCGGGTACGGAACTCTAAAAAGTAATTTTTGCTTTACTTGGAACTACCCGCAAATTGGGCGCATAGGGGGCGCGGTCGACACGTGTACGGACGGCCAATATTTTTCATCACTATGCTAATTTCATTGGGCAAGTCATAAAGTAAAGGAAAATATAGATGGATTCAGATAAGAAGCCAATTTTATGTGAGTAATATAGTTGTGATAGCCAAGTGGTTAAGATGTCCGTCTCCTATTTCTTAGGGCGGGGTTGGATTCCGGGCACGCACCATTAATTTTTTGGAGTTATGTTCTTAAGCAAAAATATTTTTATGTGTGTTTCAGTGACTACGACCCGTGCAATTGGGTTGAAATATCGACAAATAAAAACATCAAATGAATCGTGGTATGTACGGTACCTACATTAAAATATGTCTTTGAACAATTAAATAAACTTAGAATAAAAAAAAATGCTTTAACGGTTAAGGAAAACATCGTCAAGAAACCTACATACCTGAGAGTTTCCATGATTTTAGGTGTGTGTGTGTGTTGAGTTTCCATATTTTTCACATATTTAAGGTGCTAAGAGGGAAGGTGCATAACCCTGCTGTCCTGAAGGAGTTACGCTTTTGCGTGCCGAACGACAGTGGGTCACGCAGACGCAGGCCTCCACTGCTGGCGCAACCGCGCGCTCGCACTTGCCTGCTGCAGCGGGCGCCGCTCACGCGCGCGACTTGCACGCTCAACTCGGTCGCTGAACACATCGACCTGTTCAGCTGCTCACTGGGCGAGTTCATAAGGGCCACAACGTTGTTGTTAAGTTTTTAAATAAAGTAGGGTTATTTAAGTTTACTTAGCTATCGTATTAGGTTAGCCTGTAAGGATAGTTTTAAGTTGTGAATAAATAAAAAAAAAAAAAAAAAAAAAAAAAAAAAAAATGATGTTCTCAAAGGTTTGTCTGCCAATCTGCACTTGGCCAGCGTGGCGGCTTATGGCCTAAATTCTTCTCATTTTGAGAGAAGAGCTGTGCTCAGTACAGTATAAAACATGGAGAACGCGCACCTGCCTAGTCTTGCTGTGCGCCGCTGCCATTACCCAAAGAAAGTAAATCTTAGTTTTATTTGTAATCAAGAAAGATGCCGCATCTTAGCTCTACTGGTGTTCACTGCACTTACGATTCCAATACACGTGGCGGCCCACGCTGTAGCTAGCACGCGAGGCTAGCGCTAGCTATCAATGCAGTTTTAATAACACGTGTTCTCATTACTAAGCGATATTGGCTTACTTTGGCTCCGTCTATTTTCTACCCTAACTCTATGGCTCCAATAAGCGCTTCACCAAAAAGGTTAGCTTTCACAGGAGTTTTTACTGTGTACACGGAAAAATTTGAATCCGCTTTCAACGTCCGCTCAGCCTATTTGGAATGCAACAAGGCAATATTTGAATGTCGCTGAGCATTCGTTAGAAGAGGTCTGTTCTACTGTTAGTTAGTTTAAGGCATACGTGATACTTCTGTCTACAGCCTGACATGAAAATCTTTAGGTATGTATAAAATTCAAAGTCCTGAAACTGACTGACTGAATGACGGTCTCTTTCCTTTCCGGATAGTGATGGTTGGCACACGTCAATAAGCAATATACCATTTATCTCCAGTTAAACATAAAATTTTGATCCAAAGTTAACAATTACCAACTTATCCATACCGATTTATTTTATTGACGATCAATGTTTAACTGTAACCGTAACGTATCTTTAATCGCTTATCAGGCACTAAGTATAGCATAAAAATAGTTTAGAAAATTAAAGTAGCGTAAAAGTAAAAGTAAGAAAATCATCGATATAAATGATATGGTCAAGCGAACAAAATTTTTCACTGTTTAGAAACCAAATAAATCAGCGCCACCTCTTAGATACTAATGAACGACCCATTTGGAATCCAGACGTCACTGAGATTGCATTGGTGCATAAGCACCACTGAGTCGGTGCCATTTTGTTTATTCAATAACCCTGTCCATACGAAGTAATATATACGAGTAAGTCAATGAAGAAAATGAATTTATTTTATGGTAGTGCCACAAACAAACACTTTTGTACAAGACTGGACAAAGTGAAAAGTGAAATCTAAACCAGTGTAACGTATTGAAAATTTAGTATTCAAACTGAAATTATTTTAATTATACTCCGGTTACATGGAGCCGGTTCAACTATGTAATTAAAAGTTCTAAGAGCAGAAGTGGTGTTAGTAAAAACAGAGTGGAAAATAAATTTTAATAGCGCGTTCTCGTTTCTACGGTTTTATTTTATAGCAAGGCCGTAGCCATAGCAGTATAAAATTGGACGTGTAAAAAATTCCGAGCACGCGCCAAAAATCTGTTATAGGTAGATTCGAATCGCTTCTTTTATTAATAACAGATTTGTGGCTGACTGCAACACCAATTACTAATAGTAAGATGATGCAACCGTCAAAATAATCAGTACCCATATTATAAATGTGAAAGTGTGTTTGTTTGTTGGTTTGTCCTTCAATCACGTCGCAACAGAGCAACGGATCGACGTGATTTTTGCATGGGTATAGTTAAAGACCTGGAAAGTGACATAGGCTACTTTTTATCCCGAGAAATTAAAAATTGTAATCCTATTTGGCCTTATTTTCAGTCTGTTATTATGTAAAATTATATTGTATATATCGCTGTTGATTGCAAAAAATAAATAAAATAAATAAATAAATGAAATCAAAGAGTTCCCATGGGATTTAAAAATCTACATCCACGCGTATGAAGTCGCGGGCATCGGCTAGACGGCTAGTACCTACTTTATATTTGTTTATGACAGATGGACAGACGACATAAAATGAGTCCCAGGGAGCCACTGGATTCAGGCAGCGCAAGGTCGTGGCGTGTGGAAGTTCTCGCAAGAGATCTATGTCCAGCAGTGGGCGTCTATCAGTTGATAATGATGATGATGATGAGGATAACTAGGTAAGTTTTTACCATTATTACAGTAACTGCAATAAATATTGTTGAAGTGAAAATGTAAGACAAGTTGAGCGATTTTGGAATGGGTAAAAACTTCAAGGTCGCGTCACCGACATGCTAAAAAGATATTTTGAAATGTGACTAAAATAATAATATGTAGGTTAGGTAGGTAAGTATGTAAAATCCTAATCCTAATCTAAATGTGAAAGTGTGGATGTTTGGATGTTTGTTACTCAATCACGCAAAAACTACTGGACGGATTTGGCTGAAATTTGGAATGGAGATAGATTATACCCTGGATTAACACATAGGCTACTTTTTATCCCGGAAAATCAAAGAGTTCCCGCGGTATTTTGAAAACTGTAAATCCACGCGGGGACCATCCAAAGTCGTGGGACTTTGCTCGCGTGGATTGACATCAGCTACTAAAAAATATCAATTCATTAATTTAAAAAATACAAAACTATGTAAGTGAAGTGAAGTATACTATGTAAGTGATTAGGCTATAAATTATATAAGGCGGACGAAGTTGCGGGCAAAAGTTTGTGTTAAATAAAAGTTGTGCTTATTGAAAAACACGATAGCTGTCTCTAACAGCAGAACATGAATAATCATGTTGTTAATGATTTCCCAGCGAGCAGAAATATGAACCTGCAAAATCATATTTCAATTCGCTGTGTGGAAAATTAGCATTAATCCAAATATGTGTGAGTGTCTCATTATGATTAATGTCATAATGGAGCAGGATTCCAATGCCGCCAGACGTTCCTTATTTTATGAGAAACAAAATGTGTGCTAGAGTGTATTTTTAATGTACGCATATTTGCTAGCTTGTATAGATAGTTCAATCCATGATGACGCGCCCCACTTTTAGTCCCAATCGTTTACAGTGCAAGTGTGCTATGTACCTACTGTTAGAGTAAATTCTATCGTAATGCACCGAACAGCAATTTGGGCACACACGCACACACACACGCGAAGATAAATTGGGTAAAATTTACTCCCGCACCCCGTAGTTTTCCCGCACGAAAAATAGTGGGGCGCGTCTTCGTGGATTGAACTATTTATACCTCGGGCTAATTTAAAGATATCAGTTCCTAATGGCACGTAGAAACATTAAGTACTTACTCGCTTTTCTTAATGTCTGAGTGCTGATTTTTATGTTTATTTCCCCGAGTATCATAATATAAAAATTACAACACAGTTTATAAGTAAGATAAATATTACAGTATGTTATTTTTTGTGAGTTCAAAAAGCGACAATCATAAGAAACGTCTGGCGGCAGTGGGATCTTGGACCATTTATTATTTTAATTCATAATCGAGTCGGTAATGTGCTGCGAATTCGATTCCACTCACTAAAATAATAATTTACAATTCTAATTTTACAGTTGATTGATTATTATATGATGCCCGATGCTTTGTTGAATTTTGGAAACATTGTTTTATTTGAAAAGTCTAAAAGTAAGCTTTTAATTTTGCGTTGCATTCGTAATTTTATTGATTTCGAATGTGAAAATAAATTCAAATGTGAAAATGAAATGAAAAATATACAGGATGTTATTAAGCCGCTAGCAAAAACAAAGCCAGGTGCTAATTATTATACATGATGATTACTGATAAGATACTACAAAAAAAGTGAAAAAAATAAAAAATCCTATATTTGTTAAAAGTTCGTAATGCTTTGCAAATAAGACATTTGACTAACGTAAGAGGTCAACGAACGTTGCGTACCTAAATAGTCTGCGACAAGTTGAGATGGCAATCGGGGTATGAGGCGGCAGTACGTCCCGCACACGAGCACGTCAACCGCGCTCGCCCGCACCAGGTTAGCGCGGGGGCTGTGCGGGTGAGCGGGGCGTTCCCTCCTCGATTGCCATTTCAACCTGTCGCGTGCTATAGGCTAGCTATGAGGTCAATGCCGCGTTATAGGGGGCAATGATCGCGAGTTTTGCACGCTATACATTGCGGGTTTGAAAAATACTAAATCACTAAAACTACAAAATGAGACAAATGGTTATTGATATTGGATTGTGTTTAGGTAGTATAACAATAACTTAAAGTTTTTGCTAGCGTTCTGGCTACACCCTGTATCTATAGTTAAAGTGTCATGAATTGTTATCAAACTCTACCGGTCAGTTGGCAAATATATCACCGTTACAGCAAGCTATTAGACAACTAGTTGCGCATAAACTCACTCTAATTATCCCAAGACACGTCGGAACTATTAGTCAATGTCAATCTTGCGTTATGCAGCAGTGTACTTAGAATAGATCATTACTATCAACGACTTCTATAGTTATTACTACGCACTACTAACTAGACGGGTCGTTCCGAACAAAAATGTTTGCGGGCTGCAATACTTTTTTCGAACTTGTATTATTATGCAGCAGTGTACTTAGATCATTATTATGAACGACCTCTATTTAGTACTAACACTAGATAGGTCATCTCTATAAATAAAAATGAATCGCTGAATGTGTTGCTGATCGCCAATCTCGAGAACAGCTGAACCGATTCCGCTAACTCTTTTTTTATAACATTCCTTGAAGTACGAGGATGGTTTTTACGGAGAGAAAAATTTAAAAAATCACCTGAAAAAGAATCGATTGTTAGGCGGTACGAAGTTCGCTGGGGCAGCTAGTTATGAATAAAAATGTTTGCGGGCTGCTAATCATTTTTGTTAAAAAATCGAGGTCCAGAGTTATATTTATTAACTAGCTGCCCCGGCGAACTTCATATCAGCCTAGCAGTCGATTCAAATTTTTTAATTTTTTCTCTCCGTAAGAATCATCCCCGTACTTCAAGGAATATTATGAAAAAAGAATTTGCGAAATCGGTTCAGCTGTTCTCGAGATTTGCGCTCAGCAACACATTCAGTGATTCATTTTTATAAATAAAGAAAATCCCCCTTGTAACATAAATCATGGAAATGGGTCACGACGCTCAGCAATGAGGATATACAACGCAAAGACAGAGCTCCCTGTACCTTTATTGATGACTATAATACTTGAATTTAGGTAGGTAGTTATACTACATCAAACATGTCATAAATTATTATCAAACTGCCGGTCAGTTGGCAAATATATCACCGATACGCAGAGCGATTAGACAACTAGATATGCGCATAAACTCACTCTAATTATGCCGAAGACACGTCGGATCTATTAGTCAATGTCAATGTTGCGATGCAGCCGTAGCGCTGTACAAGAGATCCACAACATAAAGAGCGGCTGTTTATAATCCATACTTTTTAGGGTTCCGTACCTCAAAAGGAAAAACGGAACCCTTATAGGATCACTTTGTTGTCTGTCTGTCTGTCTATCCGTCTGTCTGTCAAGAAACCTACAGGGTACTTCCCATTGACCTAGAATCATGAAATTTGGCAGGTAGGTACATCTTATAGCTGACATTTGGGTTAAAATCTGAATACCGTGAATTTAGGGTTAGATCACACAAAAATAAATAAATTGTGTTCATGAAATATTAATTAGTATTTTCAACTTTCGAAATGAGATAACTATATCAAGAGGGGTATCATACGAAAGGTCTTCATTAGCTCATTCTAAAACAGATTTTTATTTATTTTTATGCATCATAGTTTTTGAATTATCGTGCAAAATGTCGAAAATTATTAACTTATTCTATATTATTATGAAAATGACCAATACCATACAGACAGAAAGTGGCTCTTTCTGTCTGTCGGTCGATCTGGTAGCTTTTCACAGCCAGATTTTGGCTTTTTGATACAGAAATAGCTTGTATACAAGGGAAGGAAGGACATAGGCTAATTTTTGTTCCGGAAAATCAGAATGCGATTCCGCGCATGTTGCCCTCTGCCAGTCAGAGGGACACGCGGCGAAACCTCCCCCTGCCAGGTCATTAGCTATAGCCAACAATTTTTTAATTTTTTTTAATATCCCCAAAGATAAATTATTAGCCATGTTACCGGGGTGCACCGGCCCGACCACTGCTCTTACCCTCGGACGCATCCAAAAGGGACCAACAGCACATAGGCACACTGGGAGGTTACCTGGCTGGCACCCCATCTGTCTGTCAGACCTGCTTATTTCATTTCAATCAATACTATCGACTTGAAATTTAGATTAATTTTGGCTGATTTATTGAGCACTTCAGAATTTTGTCAGTTTGTCCTATCTGTGATGAACATGAAGTCTTCGGTACTCGTATAATATCCGTTCGGAAGCCTCCGTCTTGAACGATGTTGACATATCCTTTCCACATGTATCTTGCTACTAATGGATGGGAATTTATATGGCGTTATTATTATTGACACGTCTTCTGTGTATCTGAATTGTACAAAAAAGCACATTTTTCTGCGTACTTGCTTATAACTTTTAACTGCCATTTCATTATAATAGTGAATTTCACTAAGGTTTTCACGTTATTAACCAAGGGAATCTTTAAACCCCACATTCACGCGTACGAAGGTACGGACTAGTTAGTAACACATAAATTGTTTTTTAAAAAGAGTCAATTCGCAAAATTAAAAATCCCACTTTTAGAGTAGGTACCATCATATTGAACAACATAGGCACCTTCTAGGCAAACGCATCCCATCTTAGGCCACATCATCACTTCGTGAACAAAGTCGTGATAGATAGATAGATAAAAATACTTTATTGCACACAAAAAATATTACATAACTATTACAAAAAACTAAAACTAAAAAAATAATTGTATGCAAAGGCGGCCTTATTGCTCACAGCAATCTCTACCAGGCAACCTTTGGTGAAAGGAGAAACTAGGTGTGTAGGATAGTACTTACACGCAATACAGAAATATATATATATATATATATATATATATCACTACATACCTACATATATTATAAAAGACATACATATTATACCTATGATCGAATAAATTAACTATTATGGCATCGATAAGTATAGTTCTTTAAGACGATTTTTGAATATGGGCAAGGATTTCGAATCCCGGATATTTTTGGGCAGAGCATTCCACAGTTGTACAACATATACTGTAAAAGATTTCCCGTAGAATTTTGTGCAGTTACGTGGGGTTTGGAGTTTGTTATCTGTGGATGAGCGCAAATTCCTGTCGCGATAGGCAGCACCAAGAAAAGTGAAGCGATCTTTAAGGTACGAAGGAGTGTGGGGAGCATAGAGGATAGAGAAGAGTAAGGTGAGTGCGTGGAAATCCCGACGCCGTCTAATTGTCAACCACTTAAGACGAAGTCGTGATTGATGATTGAGTTTAGATGCCAAGCGAGTTTCTTGCTGGTTGTGATTTAGCGTTCCGAAGGGTTAAATGAAACTGCCATACCCCTTCCACGGTAGCCAGTTTCCATCTTAGACTTTTAAATCAGTTGAGGAAAAATAGATTCCAGACGAAAACAGTTCCATTCAATAATTTGAATTTAAAACAGTTTGGATAAAGAAGCAATAAATTAAGCGACTCATTTGAGCGAATGAATGGGTCGGTAATAGAGTGCGAAGTGTCGCCGAACAAAAGAAAAGTAGGCGACGCGACATTGCCTTTGTTCTTAGTAAATCGAGTGCCGAAGCCGTTTGTCGACATTATACCTCGCTGATTCGACGTTTATAGCTCCTACTGAACGAATGTCGCTATTCGGTTTGGTGTGCAACCGTAAATAAGGGCTAAATACCTCAATGTGTATCACTTAGATACATTACTTTTATTTATATTTTGTTTTAAAAAAAAGAACGAGAGTTTCTTGCCGGCTTTTTTCAGTAGAATCTGCTTTCCAAAACGATGGTAGAGTCTCCACATATAATCATAAGTGGCAGAGGCTGTCCTACATAAAATAAATAAATTCATTGCATTTCATTAACATATTGCCACTGAGTTGCGAAGCTGAAGTGGCAATGGGCAGGGCGCATAGTTCGTACAACCGATAGACGTTGGGGTCCCAAAGTGCTGGAATGGCGATCTCATACCGGAAGACGCCCCACTAGGTGGACGGACAACATCAGACGAGTCGCAGGGAGCCGCTGGATTCAGGCGGCGTGTGGAAGTCCCTACAAGAGACCTATGTCCAGCAGTGGACTTCTATTGGTTGATGATGATGATGCTTGCCACTACCTAGCTTTTTTCGTGAGAAGACCTGTGCCCAGTGGTGGGCCGATGACGGTTTGAAATTATAATAATGATGATGATGACACAATACATATAAAATCCAATGACATCCAGTTCGCCGCATAAACGTTCGCTGAAAAATAAACTATTAACGGGTCACTAAAATTAATTTTGTGAAACCAGACTAAGGTAAAATTTTGTGGGCGAATAATATTCAATGTATATGCAAATGGGAACGATTATAATACGCATTTTATTTATAAATTGCGCATAAATGACTTGTATTAAGCGCAATTATCCGTCGAATGATAGGATTGAAATGAATAAGAAATATTTACTGATCGCCCGAACGACCGCCTGACGTGCGTGGATTTATTTAATGAGCAAAATAAAAAGTGCATTTAAATGACTATATGGTCTAGATTGGTCTATATACATAACTAGCTTATGCTCGCGACTTAGTCCGCGTGGACTACACAAATTTCAACCCTCTATTTTACCCCATTAGGGGTTGACTTTTGAAAAATCCTTTCTTATCGGATGCCTACGTCATAATAGCTATCTGAATTGCAAATTTCAGCCCGATCCGTCAAGTAGTTTGAGCTATGCGTTGATAGATCAGTCAGTCAGCCAGTTACTTTTCCCTTTTATATATTTAGATTATTATTTAATATAGTAAGTTGGTCATAGGAACTTAAAGTGGTAAACTAACATAATGGAGGAGGACGTCTTAACCGCCAAGCTTATGTATAAAAGCCTATAAATAAAATAAATAAAAATAAATAAATTTTTTAATTTTATTGTTAGCAAAAGTTTAACCACATATTTTGCACGCCATTAGGTATATAAAATTTTCAAATTTTCATGGTGGTCATTTTGATTTTTTTTTATTATTTGTTGTTATAGCAATAACAGAAATACACGTCCTGTGTAAATTTCATCTCCCTAACTATTACGGTTCACGAGATACTATAGCTCGCTGATAGACGGACGGATAGCGGATGCTTAGTAATAGGGCCTCTTAATGAATTAAAAAATATATTCTAAGTAAACTAAAACTTCAAATACCATTTACCATTTACCAGCTTTCAATGCTCGAAGACCACTAAAAAGGCTCACCTGGCCACGTCATAGATCAGCAGCTTTTCGTGGAAGTTTTCGATATCTGGCCACAAAATGCTGGAATAATATTCCTCCTCCTCTGAGAAATTTAAGTTCAGTTCCTGCGTTTAAGAATAATCTAAAGAAGAGACTCCTAAACGATCAAAAAAACTCTAATTAGTTCAAGATTGTTTAGTTAGGTCGCTTGAAGCTGCTATTTGCTACATTTAGGTACCTACACACATAATTTTAAGTAACACTTCGCCCGTACCTATCTCGGCAGATAACTCATGTCAATACCATACATATCATACATGTTAATTATGCTTTTATTTGAATTTATTTCTTTGCCTTTCTATTACCTTTATATAAAACGGCAAGTTTTAAGATTTTTAATTACACGCCATACTCTTACAAATACTCATACACGCCACACAATGACTATTTTTTAGCTCCGTTCAATCGAACTCATCCTGTCAATCACAGATGTTGGTGAGGACTGTTAAGCTCGTGCACGTCACTCTTGTTGGTCCCAGCAGAATACCAGCGCTCAGGTTTTATTCTTAAAACCTGCAGCATTAATGCTGAGCTGGGGCCATTTCATCTTGTGCCAAGTGGGTGCAAGAACTAATTTTAGATTAAATTAATTATTAAATACTTCTTATTATCTACTAACTACTACCTACTAACCATTAATTTTAAGTTTGTTTGTACCTACCTTAGGCATAAGATGAATAAACTAGTTTTCTTTCTTTCTTTCAAATAGGTATAACATTTTTAATTGGCAATTTCCCGATGGGAAATACCACAATATTTGGCTTGCAAAGCATTACTTTGCATAAATTCGTTAGGGTAGGTCGTCCAAAACAATTTTCGTTGCACACAACATTTTTTACGCTCATTAAGTCGTCGCTACGTTATGAAATTACGTCGGTCGGATAACAGTGACACGCGTGATCGGATGCGACGTAACTCGGTTACCGGCCTCGTTACGTGATTTTACGTTAAGCTTCGTATCCATTAGACTACAACCGTTCGAATATCTGCTTTTACCTGAGGCAGCTCAAGCGAAAAAACTGCTTTAGTCCAAGACAAGCTATTATAAAGTATATGCTACGTTTCAAGCATAACAAACCACATAATAAGTCACAGAGGAAACCGAATCACTGCAAGACTTGCAGAAGGCGTAAGAACAACCAAAGCCACAAAAGATAGCATCGAATTGATGACGATGACATCAGCAGAGGTCGTCATTACGTTATGAAATTACGTCGGTCGGATAACAGTGACACGCGTGATCAGATGCGACGTAACTCGGTTACTTAGGTCTGTGATTTCAATATTTTTGCCTCAACCTGAGGCAGTTCAAGTGGAAGAGCTTAAATGAGAGCTAAGAGATAAAAATGCTACTTTTTATCCCAGAAAATCAAAGAGTTCCCACGGGATTTTTAGAAACCTAAATCCACGCGGACCAAGTCGTGAGTATCATCTAGTTTGGTATAAACTGAATGTTATTATTTAAGTATCCTTTTATAACTCTGTATCTATAGAAGAAAATAACATTTCACTGTTTTTCAAAATAAATAAACATCATATCTCTATGAAACAGTTTTTGAAATTATACTTAACTTGTCCCGCCCAAGGGGCTTAACCTAAAATGGCCGCGGCCGCGAGAAAATATATTTCTTAGTAGACTGGTCCATAAATAAAAGTGGAGTGACAGGGCGATGATAAACTCTCCAGCCAGAGTTCATATCAAGTCGTTCACTGAATATTGAGCAAATAAAAGTTGAACCCAGTATAGTAAGATATTATGAATCAGTGGTCTTGTAAATGGGAAGTCCTGGGTTCGATTGATTGAATTGGCAAATAGACCAATTATTAATTCTAAATTGTATCTTATCTGATCTGAACAATTTAACTACTATGAATATCTATGATTAAAAATAAGAAATATCTTAAATGATATTTTTATAGTTCATATTAAGTTGAAAAAAAAATAGCGTAGGTTAAGTTTTAAGTTTAAGTAGGTACTTAATTAATTGTCACCATTACAAATCCAATAATTGAAAAACAAAAAGTGTACAATGGTACCTGCCTAATTTGAATAATGAGAGAGTTTTATTACTTCAAAATTCCTTGGAAAACCATTGGAAAACAATTTTTTTTGATCAGCCTGAATTTTTTTTTTGATATAAATGATGCATGCCTTCAATAATCAGAAATGAGGAGATCCGTAGGAGAACTAGAGTAACCGACATAGCTCAGCGGGTTGCGAAGCTGAAGTGGCAATGGGCAGGGCACATAGTTCGTACAACCGTCGACCCCAACGTCTATACGTTGGGGTCCCAAGGTGCTAAAATGGCGACCTCACACCGGAAGACGCAGCGTTGGAAGACCCCCCACCAGGTGGACGGACGACATCAGACGAGTCGCAGGGAGCCGCTAGATCCAGGCGGCGCAAGACTGTGGCATGTGGAAGTCCCTACAAGAGACCTATGTCCAGCAGTGGACGTCTATTGGTTGATGATGATGATGATGATGATGCATGCGACTTGGCCTGCGTGGATCATCTAGCAACTAGAAAGAAGATGACTATTCACGCTTCTTTTGAAGGTCACAATACTGCAGCTGCCTAATAAAGATGTTTGAATAGATAAATAGTATGAATTTGTATGGATTACGGCCTTAAGTTTGGTTATCTACCATCTACCTAAGGGCGGAATGCGCCGGGCCCTAAAACAACGTATCCGCAAGATAAATTTATCAGTTCCTGTTTGCGGTGGATGACACGACGTCGAGGCGTGAGGGAGATTTATCTTAACCCTATCGCTTAGGGGACGTGCGTTGAAGTTTATAGGGCGAGGTTTTTGGACAGTTAATTTTGTTGATGGAGTTGTAGAATGTGTCTGACCCCGTAACCCAGCCACCATACGATGCGTCCAACACCATTGGGTATTAGTCGATAAGAGTCCGACATTACCTCCGTGCCTTGGGCCTCCTCGGGTGCAGGGCTATCCATGAGGTTTCCCTCACAAAAAAAAAACGGAGAACTAGAACAACCAACGTAGCTGAACGGGTTGCGAAACTTATTATCCTATTTTTATGACATGTTGTTTAGCCATGGCTAATTGACCTGCAACAGGGGGTTGTTGGTCGGGGTGCCAGCCAGGTAACCTCCCAGTGTGCCTGGGTCCTGCTGGACCCTTTTGGATGCGTCCGAGGGGAAGAGCAGTTTTCGGGCTGGTGCACCCCGGTAACATGGCTAATAATTTCTCTTCGGGGATATTGTTGGCTATGGCATTAGCCACCAATATCCCCGAAGAGTTAGTTTCTCGGCGGCCTCGGCGGACGTCATTGGCTGGGTCGCGGTTGATTGCTTCGGTGTTCCCGTGACCCAGTCACCAGGCGACGCGCAGGAGCGCCGCTGGGTTTTAGTGGGTATTCCGGTCCCCTCTCGGCCGGCGAGTCCCACATACCTTGCTTCCAGTTGGCTGGCTGGTTGGGTAACTGGCTGGCTTCCAGGAGGGGTGGAGGGAAATGTGTAAACGCATTTCCCAACAACAAAAAAAAGGGATTGTTGGTCAGCGCATTCCTCTGATGTTGATAAGAAAGAGGGCACAGTAGACGCATCCTAGGAGCTTAACGCCAGGAGTTTATTCTAAATATATAAAAGGAAAACTGACTGACTGATCTATCAACGCACAGCTCAAACTACTGGACGGATCGAGTTGAAATTTGGCATGCAGATGCTATTATGATGTAGGCATCCGCTAAGAAAGTATTTTTGAAAATTCAACCCTTAAGGGGGTGAAATAGGTGTTTGAAATTTGTGTAGTCCACGCGGGCGAAGTCGCGAGCATAAGCTAGTTCTTATATATAATACTGTAGAACAAAATAAGAGCCCTTAAGGAGCGTATTGGCAAATCATTAAGCTTACGAGAAGGTATACATTGCACGATAAGTAAGAAACTTTAAGAGTTCTAGCAGCTGTGCTACGTAAATAAACTCTTAAGCAAATAACGAGTACACATGCTCTTAATAAACCGTTTCAGTAAAGTAACGTTTAAGTATTGCCCTCACGCTGTTTGACTTCCAATATTGACAGGTTAAACTATTGAGCGGGTTCAAATAAGTTTGCGAAGTTTCAAACTAATCCTACTCGCAACTATTGCGAGTGGGTGGAAACCTATTGGATATAGAATTGTTCTCTTAGCATTAATTTGTTGAGTAATTGTTTTACATTTGGCCGTTTTTGACAAAAACACGTAAAATGGTAAAGAGCGTGAGCTTGAAGACCGAAGATGATCTAAAAGGTAATCATTTTTACGTTTCTGTAGGTACCTCAAAAGGAAAAAAGGAACCCTTACACTTAGTTGTCCATCTGTCTATCTGTTTGTCTGTCCATCGTGTCTGTTAAGAAAACCTATAGGGCACTTCCCGTTGACCTAGAATCATGAAATCTGTAGGGCGATTGTCTAAAACCTGCATCAATCATTATTACAATCTCAATTGTTCTGATTGGCTGAATTTGTGCGATTCTTGTTGCAACAATGCAGTGTGGCCAATAGTGAGCGAGCATTAACCAATCAGAGATAATTGCGATCGTGACATTGTAGCTCTCAAACAACCGCGGTAGAGCCACTGGTAGATACGAGTAGGTAGACCTTATAGCACAAGCAAAGGAATAAATTCGAAAACCGAGAATTTATGGTTACATTACAAAAAAAAAAAAAATGTGTTCACTAAATTTTTTGTGAACACATTTTAATTACAGCGCCATCTATATGTGATTTGATAATTTGTCATTTGATAAATTAATTTCAAATTACATATAGATGGCGTGATCTAAGTAGTTAGAAGCTAGTTTTTTCCATGCTAATCATGACTAATTACTCCACCTAAGCGTAAAGCTTGTGCTAGGAGTAGGTACGACAATAGTGCAACGGGTGGGGTTTGAACCGCCGCCTTTCGGAATTCAGTTCGCTCCTCAACCGTTGAGCTATTGAGGCTCAACGGAGGAGTTTAATTCAGAGATGTCTATCTATAGAACATTAGTGAAATAAAAAAACCTATGCTGTTACGAAAGGCAATTTGTGCCACGTATTCATGTGAGAATACGCAATAGACGAGCCTAGGATTCAAAAACTGTCATTAACCGACGAGGATTTTGCCCTGAATTGAGACATATTTCAGTTTTTAGAGTGACGGTATGGATAAAAATATACCTTTTTATAGACATACCTACCAAAAGTGAAGTTAAATATTAATCACGACGCGAATAGGCTTATCGAGAGTTTTACCTTTTATAATAACCTAACTATAATATTAACTTGATTAGGGCACAATTGCTATTGCAACCACGCAATCAAAATGGCGACCTAAACACAAAAAGCATTTAAGGTCGAGTCTCGAGTCGGAACGAGACTTAAAAACCATCAACCATCCGCATTTATACAATCGACTCAAGATGTCTTTCTCGCAACAGATCACGTGACTTCCGTTTCAAAGGCGGCAATTACAAGTGCGATAACATTTTAGGGTTTCGTACCCGAAGGGTGCCAACGGGACCCTATTACTAAGACTCCGCTGTCCGTCCGTCTGTCTGTCTGTTAGTCAGCAGGCATTAACCGTAAATGGTCGAAATGGTCGCCATGAAAATTAAAAAAAAATGTTATTTCCCGTACGATCGTACGGAACCCTCCGTGCACGAGTCCGACTCGCACTTGACCACTTTTTTAATATAGTGTGTGTATTGGAACCTTGTCGAATCACCTCGGTATCTGTCCGTCTGTTTGTCTCTCTCTAAGCAAGCCCTTACTCAGATTTTTTAGGGTTTCGTAGCTTCAAAGAAAAAAGGAATCCATATGAATCACTTGTTTGTCTGTCTGTCTGCCTGTCTGTCGTGTCTGTCAATACGGTCCTGTTGACCCGAGTTAGGCAGGTAGCACTGTCTAGCACAAGTAAAGGGAAAATCCGAAAACCTTTAGTTAACTTAACTTTAGTTTTATTCTTACTTTGTTATGTGGTTACAGGGAAAGTCGTTGGGGAAAGCTAATAAAAAATACAACAAGTTTTCAAATTACGTTATACTTAAACCCTTTCCTTTGACAACAAATCTCTTGAATATTACATAATGGAAACATAATATAGGAGGTCAACATCTCACTTGCCTCTAAAACTTGTGCCTCTCAACTACCCGAAGTTTATAGCTTAATATTGATGCGTGGTTTTGACATTTCTCTAATACTGGCTTCCCACGGTGCGTGATTCTGTGGATCATTATGCACGGCCGACGACCACGGACAGCCACGTGCAATACACGGCCGAAGTAATGTACATCAGCCCTTAGAATGACATTTCGGCTTTGTAGAGCGTTGTCTCTGTCACTCATATCTATATGACGTTTTGTCGGTGTCAACGACAGGGACAATGCTCTACAAATCTGCTATCTCCTTCAAAATATCGATGTACATTACTTTTGGTCGTGTACTGTACAGTACTGTACAGTACGCGGTAGAAAATATTGTACATCGAACTTTAGAAAGAGATAGCGGTTTCGTAGAGCGTTGTCTCTGTCGTTGAGACCGACAAAACATCACATAGGTATCAGTGACAGAGACAACGCTCTACAAAGCCGAAATTTCATTAAAGGTCTTCGTACAATCTCTTGCCGGCTACTGTACCGCGCTCAAGGCTCGAATGACGACGAAGCCGTATCTTTTTTTTCAGATACGACTTAGCCCTTGACTGCAATCTCACTTGATTATAAGTGATGAGGCAGTCTAAGATGGTAGTGGGGTAACCTGTAAGGGGTATGGCAGTTTTTATGAAACCCATACCCCTTTGGTTTCTACATGCCATCGTACCAGAACGCTAAATCGCTTGGCAGCATGGCGCTGCCGGTAACTAGCCACGGCCGAAGCCTCCCACCAGACCAGACTAGAAATTTAGAAATATAAAATTCCAAACCCCTGCCAGGAATGGAACCCAGGACCTCCCACTAATAAGACCACAGCGCTTACCACTGCACCAGGGAAGTTGTCAAAATATCAGCTGTGCTACCATGGACGTTACTCTTCCCATGGTGCGTCGGTGCTGGCTGGTCCACGCCCGTCCGCAATATCACGCACCGTGGGAAGTCGGCATAAGAACTTGCTCTTTGAAATGGGTGTATATTATACATAATTATTTTTGTTGGGCAATTATCCCACTGCCGGACGAGGAAGCGACTAACTATCGACTATTTTCTCGCTCTAGAAACTATTTCATATTAATAAAAGAGATAAAATATATATTATTAGTTGATCGCTGACTGTGCACACTGTTTGAGAGAACTGGGGTCGATGTCCCACACACGACGCGGCATTGACTCCAAGTGGCCTACTTACGCAGCGTTCGTAGACTTCTAGCGTCAATCAGATGATTTATCGTGAACTTTTACAAAATATAGAATATTTTTTATATTGTTTTGCGCTTTATTTTTGTGGTATCATTTATCAGTAATCATCAGTACGATAAGTCCCGCAAAATTGCTAATGCGCGTGGCCGCCTAAAATGAACGTCAGCACTACACTGAAGTTTCGAGCTGATGGTATATTTTTATTTCGGCTGACGTCAAAATGACGTCATTTCGATGTTAATGAGACATGTTTCCAGCGCAATAGCAATTTGCAGGACTTATATCACCTGTCTTCGTTTTTGATAGCGTTCTGGTTACACCCTACGTAACCCAGCTTAAAATTTCCCGCCGCCTCTCTGAATAAAAGATGCATGATTTTGACGTTGCCTAGTCGTCGCTCTGAAGTTAACCTTTGAAAACGTGCCTCATTATAGTTGGTTTAACTTTAACTTGCAAAGTTTGTATAAAGACGTTATTGTTTTCAACTCCAAAACTTTACTGTCTTATCTTTTGTCCTTGGTTCAAAGTTTAAACGGTTAGTATTTAGCTTTATCTGTACTCCACACTCCAGAAACGAGGAGATCCGTAGGAGAACTAGAGTAACCGACATAGCTCAACGGGTTCTCATGTAGGGACTACCACAGCCTCACGGTACCATATTTCGCCGCCCCAATCCTGCGGCTCCCTTATTTTCTCTGGAGATACAGAACCTAGAAAGGAACGTTTAATAAGGTGCAATGCGTTATCCATCCATATTTCCATACTCAATATTATAAATGCGAAAGTGTGTCTGTCTGTCTGCTAGCGTTTCACGGCTCGACCGTTCAACCGATTTTGACGAAATATGGTACAGAAATACTTTTTATCCCGTAAAATTGAAGAGTTCCAACAGGATTTTTAAAAATCTAAATCCACGCGGACGAAGTCGCGGGCATCATCTAGTTGACCACAGACCACAATATATATTTCAGCACTTTGAGTCCCGAAATATAGTTTTTTTTGGGTTCCGTACCTCAAAAGGAAAAACGGAACCCTTATAGGATCACTTTGTTGTCTGTCTGTCTGTCTGTCTGTCCGTCTGTCTGTCAAGAAACCTACAGGATACTTCCCGTTGACCTAGAATCATGAAATTTGGCAGGAAGGTAGATCTTGTAGTAGTATCCCTGGTAATCTTGTAGTACGGAACCCTCAGTGCGCAAGTCTGACTCGCACTTGGCAGATTTTTAAACAAGCTCTCCATGTTTGTTGTACTAGAATATTCAATGTTTTCTTTAAAAATATGTTGCGAGTTCAGCCCGGTTGGACGGCAGAGATATCTATATGAAATATGGCTGTTTGGATGGCCGTCCGTTTCGGAGCGATTGATTAGATAAAAGTGATGTTTAAAAAACGAACAAAAAACTGCAGTATTTTTAAACTGAATAATATAACGTTTTAAAAAAGATAGAGCTGTACAGATTTTGTATTTTAAATTTGTTATTGATGATCCTGAAAATATCGTTCTTGTCTCTAGTATTTTTAGTATTTATGTAGTACTAGCTGAACCGCCCCGGCGTCGCTCGGGTGGAGTTTAGAAAATTGAGGGGGGAGGTTGAATTTTTTCTCTCCTCGCCGTAAGAACCTTCCTCGTACTTCAAGGAATATTATAAAAAAAGAATTAGCGAAATCGGTTCAGTGGTTCTCGAGATTTGCGATGACCAACACATTTGGTGATTCATTTGCCGGCTCACTACAGAGCACGGGTCTCCTCTCAGAGTGAGAAGGGTTTTAGCCACGCTGGCCATGTGTGGATTGGCAGGCTTCACACAACTTTGACAACATTATGGAGAACTCTTAGGCATGCAGGTTTCCTCACGATGTTTTCCTTCACCAATGAAGCAAGTCATATTCAATTAATTAAAACGCACATAACTCCGAAAAGTTAGAGGTGCGGCCCCCGACCTCCGATTAGAAGGCGGATGTCCTAACCACTAGCAAATCACAGCTTCAGCTACTTAGTATCAAATAAATCCAAAATAATAATAAACGAAGTAAAATCTACAAGCAATAGTAACTCGAGCGCAATAAATAAGCAATTCCTCAGCGGCAATCCACATAAAACTAATGGTTCGAAAACGCGACAACTGAAGCGAAAACCTGCGATAAAAGTTATCAAAGTGTCATTAAATTAGGTATTTTAGTACCCGTCATTCGGTGGGATATTACCTATCTCCTGTGGGGTAACGGTTTCCCAGTTAATGCGAGATTTAAACCTTCTTTGATAGTGACTGCAGTATTAATCGAGAACCTTCTTCTTAACCTAAGTACGTACCTATATTATTACTACCTTCTTTACACCTTAATACCTTCTACCTTACTAGACCTTCTTTGATAGTGACTATAGTATTAATCGAGAACCTTCTTCTTAACCTAAGTACGTACCTATATTATTACTACCTTCTTTACACCTTAATACCTTCTACCTTACTAGACCTTCTTTGATAGTGACTATAGTATTAATCGAGAACCTTTTTCTTAACATAAGTACCTATATTATTACAACCTTCTTTACACCTTAATACCTTCTACCTTACTAGACCTTCTTTGATAGTGACTATAGTATTAATCGAGAACCTTCTTCTTAACATAAGTACCTATATTATTACTACCTTCTTTACGCCTTAATACCTTCTACCTTACTAGACCTTCTTTGATAGTGCCTATAGTTTTAATCGAGAACCTTCTTCTTAACATAAGTACCTATATTATTACTACCATGTTATAAATACAAATGTTTTGACAAAGTAGGTACATTTTTCATAAAACTAATAGATAGATGTATAATATTGTGTCAATGATATAAATTGATGCAACTAACTAGACACTAAAATAATCGCTTAAAATTACCTATAACAGTGAAGAGAAAACTTAGTAGCGTTGAAAACTGGATCGATACCCCGCAGCTACCAACTTGTGTTGAAGTCTGTGACTGACAAACTCAAACGCTTCCAACAAGCCGTACGATCTAGGTCACACCTCCCCCAATAATTGTCGAGGTATAAACAGACACTCGATAACTAAACGGCTCTATTGAAAACTACGCGCACATCTTGTGTACTGGCACTATGCCAGGTGATTATCCCGGGTTTTGCTGCAATATTTGTGTTTTGTGTAGCCTTTTCCAGTAACCGGTGAGACAATCGGTCGTATCTAGATCCGGATTGAAGCGTGTGATGGGAGGTTCCCAGCAAATGATCTGGAGGGAGGGTGAGGGCCGCTTGTTCATCAAGTACTCCACGCTACCCAACTCCTACGACAACGAGTACAGCATCTTCGACACTGACTACGAGAGCTATGCTGTCATGTGGTCTTGCAGCGGTATTGGGCCTGTACATATCCGTAAGTGTGACTATTATTACTTACTAACTTCAGTGCCATAATGACCCTAAAATGTTTAAGGTCTCTGAGCAGTAACACTAGCAGCTGCCACCCATGCGTTTTGCGCTAATAGACCCTTTAGGACTTGCAAGTCTCCACACCATTCATTTGTTCCTGCAATGCCTAGAACATCCAACAAGCCCTTTTCCGAATAGGCTATTCGAGTTCTAAGTATCTTCTGTTCTTTTCATAATAGGTTCAATAAAAGACAGTCACATCTCTCATCTAATAATCAGATGTTATCAAATGGAAACAGCCGAAATTGTATTTCCTATTTAGCATTTTGACGATGGAGCCTATCCTGCGTGAAGGTTGACAAAAAAAGGGGATTTAAATTTTTCAGTGGACATTGTAAAAATTCGCGTCAAAGTTAACCTCTTTGCGGCAGTTCGGGTCGCCGGGCGTTTATTGGGCCAATAAAATTAGCATAGTAATGAAAAACACTGGCCGGCGAGCGTGGGCCGCGCTTTGCTGCCCACGTCCGATGGTCAGGGACGAATCGAATATTTACCACTTGTTTTTAGGGTTCCGTACCTTAAAAGAAAAATACCGGCCAAGTGCGAGTCAGGCTTGCGCAACGAGGGTTCCGAACTACAGTCGTATTTTTTCGACATTTTGCACGATAATTCAAAAACCATGATGCATAAAAATAAATAAAAATCGGTTTTAGAATGCACAGGTGAAGACATTTCATATGATACCCCACTTGATATAGTTATCTTACTTCGAAAATTGAAAATACTAATTCATGACCACAATTTAATTTTTTTGTGTGTGATATAACCAGAAATTCACGGTTTTCAGATTTTTCCCCGAATATCTGCTATAAGACCTACCTACCTGCCAAATTTCATGGTTCTAGGTCAACGGGAAGTACCCTGTAGGTTTCTTGACAGACCGACAGACAGACAGACAGACAACGAAGTGATCCTATAAGGGTTCCTTTTTTCCTTTTGAGGTACGGAACCCTAAAAACGTACTTTGTAAAAATTACTTGATTTGACTGTAACGAGACTCCAAAATTAGCAGGGCTTCTACACTGAATAAAGGGGAAGGTGAGAAGAGAAGACAGTGGGGCAACTTCGTAATGAAATAGAGAACTAGCAGCAAAGTTGTGATTTCGTTCTCGTAGTTAGAGTGCGCGTCTTGAATCTTGATCGAACGTTACATCTTGTTAGTCTCAATAGTAATCAGCTTTATAATTTGTATATTGTTAAGAGTTTGTATGGTAAAAGGTTTTGGCTGTGGCTTTTTCTTTATACAAATAGTGAGACAACGAGCAGAGCGGGTCACGAGTCGGGTTTTTTATTTATCTTAGACTGCATCGTCACTTACCATCAGGTGAGATTGCAGTCAAGGGCTAACTTGTACCTATCTGAATATAAAAAAAAAAACTTGGCCAGTTTTACAGAAGAACAATTTTAAGATAACAGAAATGCCTCATTTCTAATTTGAACCACTAAGATTTGGAAACCCCTTCCAGCATAAGTTTTCCCCTCCATTTATAATATGGGTACCTTCAAGTGAAGAGTGAATCTTAGGCTGCATCATCACTTACCACCTGGTGAAATTGATGTCAAGGTCTTACTTGTATCTGAAAAAAAACAGATATTTATATTTTCATTGCTTAAGTAACGGCGGATCAAACTTAGACAAGGCTGATATACATAAATGTAAAAGCCTGTTGATAAAAGATTAAAAAAAAAACTTAGATAAAAAGGGAAATAAATAAAAATAAAATGAAAACGAGACTGTTAGAACAATAGAAACATGGTTATAGAATAACGCTTGGTTCTGTAGTTCTTTGCTTTCTCAATGATTGGAAATAACACAAACTACGAAATTAACACAATAACGTTTATTAACTAAGTAACTAGTTAATTACATAGTTTATAACTGTAAATGGGCAGCAAGACGCAAAAAGTTACTATTAATGTCGTTACATAAGTTGTATTAATAACGCGCTCGTTAAATGATCGTGAAAGTCTCAAAGACCGAGTAGATGCTCTTAAAATAACGTCGATGCACCAGCGCGCTGGTCGCGACTGGCTCGCACCTCGCGTAACAGTCGGTGCCGGCGCGGGCGCATAACGGGATCTGTCCGCCCTCGCGTCCCGCACCGCGCCCCGTACTGCATTCGCATTGTACACGACGCGCGGCATCCGGCGTAATTGTCGGACGTTATCTATTCGTGTGTCAACCACAGTTCGTTTAGAATAATTGTTAACGGAAGACGAGGTAAATGTTTCCACGAGCAACGTTCAGTTGTTGCTCTTGTGTTTCGGTCAGTTCGAATAGCGATACCCTTGTCAACGTCTCATGATTAATCCCTGCGGAATAATACACCTAACGCGTAACAAATCCTTCGACTTGCTTCCTAAGCTTTTGAGTAATTAGATCACTGAACTCTATATAAGACTAGCTTATGCTCGCGACTTCGTCCGCGTGGACTACACAAATTTCAAACCCCTATTTCACCCCCTTAGGGGTTGAATTTTCAAACATCCTTTCTTAGCGGATGCCTACGTCATAATAGCTATCTGCATGCCAAATTTCAGCCCGATCCGTCCAGTAGTTTGAGGTGTGCGTTGATAGATCAGTCAGTCAGTCAGTCATTCAGTCAGTCAGTCACCTTTTCCTTTTATATATTTAGATAGCTGACCCGACCCGTCTTCGCTCGGGTGGAATTTAGAAAATCGAGGTGGGGGTTGTTTTTCCAAAAATCTTGAAACCGTATTTCTTCTCGGTATTTGGATTTCGGTCTTGTGACCGAAAACTTGAAAAACGACGGACTCTCATACAAACTTTCATCCATATTTAACCCCTTTGGTAGTAGAATTTACAAAAATCGTGAAATACGTATTTTTTTTATTTTTAACAGAAAGTTT
The DNA here is from genome assembly GCF_902806685.2 of Maniola hyperantus. Lineage (NCBI taxonomy): Eukaryota > Metazoa > Arthropoda > Insecta > Lepidoptera > Nymphalidae > Maniola > Maniola hyperantus. The sequence goes on from NC_048553.1 coordinate 11,305,925, forward strand.
AAAAATACCAATTTTCATACAAACTCAGTCGATCAAGACTTTTAAAGATGATGTGATAAGTTTTTCACTTCATCAATAGATGAGAGATGTGTAAAGTCAATAACTAAATCGTCTCACCGTAAGTAAACAGAAATAGAGACGATATATTTTATTGGAACACTTTTTCTCTTGTTAGTTTATTCGAAGTAAACCCTAGAAAACGAACTTATCGTGATCTCGGTCACTTATCTTGGTTAGTAACAGCTCGCAAACTGTAATGTTACCAAAATCAGATAATAATTACATCTAACATCTTGTATCTATTTAATTAAGTAAAATAAATATGCGCATAGTTTGCACTAACATCGTTATCACGTAAGTAATCGTTACATAAGGTTATTTTTTTAATCTTTGTTATTTAACTGTCTGTGTTTACCATTTTTTTTAATATTAGGTCCGTACAAAATGACTTAATATTATAAAGCTCCTCCATATAAAGCTCCATATGATATCCTCCCCACTTGGTATTATCTTACTTTGAAAGTTGCAAATATATTTTAATATTTTTTTTGTGATGTAACCACAAATTTACGGTTTTCGGATTTTCCCTTTACTTGTTCTATAAGACCTACCTACCTGCCAAATTTCATGATTGTAGGTCAACGGGAAGTACCCTATAGGTTTTCTTGTCAGACGCGACAGACGCACAGACGGACAGACAGACAGACAACGAAGTGATCCTATAAGGGTTCCTTTTTTCCTTTCGAAGTACGGAACCCTAAAAAACTGAAAAATAAGTAAAGTTACGGGCATCAACAGCCTACATATTAATATCATACATAGTAAGTAAATAAAAATTTTACTCAGTGGCACCTATATAAGACGTATACAATATCTAAATGCACTAGCAATGTTATTGTTCCAGCAATGGTAAAAAAATCAGCATTTAATATTTTAGATTTTCTCAACAATTAGATATTAATTAATTACCTATTTGCATAACAGTAAAACGGCCATAATAATGTTTGGATTAGTGATTATATTAGCGGTCGGAGTAGGAGCGGTAGAAAACGACCAGTGGGATCCAATCAGAGACCAACTTCAAGATTTCAAGGACAAGACGATGGTAAGTTTTATTTTCTACTAGACTAGCTTATGCTTCGTTCACGTGGACTACACAAATTTCAAACCCCTATTTCACCACTTTAGGGGTTGAATTTTCAAAAATCCTTTCTTAGCGGATGCCTACGTCATAATAGCATCTGCATGCCAAATTTCAGCCCGATCCGTCCTGTAGTTTAAGCTGTGCGTTAATAGATCAGTCAGTCAGTCAGTCAGCCACCTTTATATATTTAGATGATGCCAGACTACCGCTTGGAATTAAGTATTTGAAAATGGGAACTTTTTAATTTTTCGGGATAAAAAGGGGCATTTTATGTCTTCAAATCTGCAAAAACCACGTCAATCCGTTGTTCCATTGCGGAGTCAAAGGTCAAATCAACAAGCAGACATACTTACGCATTTATAATACTAGCTTAAGGGATTATTTACGAACATGCTATTCTCATTATAATGTAGGCTTGCGCTTAATTATAATCATGCCTGATGAAAATAATTTATAGGTGCTTTACGTCAGTTAGAAAGCATTTTGCAGGTACCTACCAACTCAAGTTAATAAACTTGCAGGAATACAGACATCGGAACATACTTTGTGTCAAAAAAAAAATTTTTTGTCGATGTGGTAATTTCTACCACAAAATTTGCCAATCCCGCTCCACTTCGTGGCGCGTGGACAAGTGAAAATCTTACAAGAGACCTATATCCAGCTGTGGACGTCTTTTTTTTTTTAAAGTATATTAGCCATGTTAAATGACTAATATTCCCATTTCCTCTCCAATTAAGCGTCAGGCTTGTGCTAGGAGTAGGTACGACAATAGTGCAACGGGCGGGGTTTGAACCGTCGACCTTTCGGTTTTCAGTCCACTCCTATACCGGTTGAGCTATTGAGGCTCTATGAGTCTATTGATTGATAATGATGGTGATGAGATCCGTTTCTAATTATCACGTTAAGGTTTGGATTTTTTGGGATAATAATGCGGATGGCTCACGAATAACCTAATACCCATTAATATTATAAATTGGATGGTCATAACAATTTGTTAATTTTTCAGGGTCCCGTCGGTGTGCTAACTACAAACAACGGTGCACCGGTCTCCCTTGCTGAAGCGACCAGCTCGTTAAATTCTCGGTTAATTAATCATGAACACCTCATGGACGGCTTTACTAGTCTCGTCAGAGAAGTGATTCCTGAACGTATTGCTCATGCGAAGGGCACAGGAGCATTCGGATACTTTGAAGTGACACATGATATCTCCCATATTTGTAGGGCTGCCTTTCTAAATAAAGTAGGGAAACAGACACCAGTTGCAGTAAGATTCGCAACTTCATCAAGGGATAGAGGAAGCTCTGACTTAAATCGGGAACCTCGAGGATTCGCAGTAAAGTTTTATACAGAGGAAGGAAATTTTGATATTCCTGGTTTCAGTACTCCCGTCTATTTTTATAAAGATCCTCTTCATTTTATTACTCTCGTGCATGCAATAGGAAGGAACCCAGCGACGGGTGTTCATGATACAACTATGCTTTTGGACGCAGTACAGTTAGTTCCCGAGTCAATGTTCTTATTTTTATTAATTTTCTCCGATCGTGGTCTTCCTGCCAGTTACCGAAATATGCCTGGCTTTGGAATTCATACTTATCAAGTTGAAAATGAAAGCAGAGTTCCCAGTTATGTCAAATTTCATATAACGCCAGATGCTGGCATTAAAAACTTAGGTGTTGAGGAAGCCAGAAATGTTAGCTCGGATCTGGATTATCTTATAAAAGACTTTTATGGAGCGATTGCTAAAGGTGATTTTCCTTCTTGGACAGTTAGTGCGCAAATTTTAACCAAATCTGACGTAGACAAAATGGGGCCCAGAGCATTTGATATTACAAGATTAGTTTCTTTAAAAAAATTCCCCTTACATCCATTTGGTAAAATAACTTTAAATAGAAATGCCAAAAATTACTTTGCCGAGATAGAACAGTTGGCCTTCAGTCCGTCTAATTTAGTACCTGGTGTTCAAGGAGCGCCAGATAAAGTATTCGAAGCGCGTCGACTAGCATATAGAGATGCTCAGTTGTTCCGCTTGGGAGGAAACTTTAAGAAAATTCCTGTTAATTGTCCGTATCAAACTAGAACTTTTACTTATAATAGAGATGGCAGGGCGCCTGTGGGGAATAATGGAGAAGACGCTCCCAACTACTATCCAAATTCATTCAATGGCCCTGCTCCTTCTATGGCAAAGCCAAGTTCACGTTTGATTGACATAGTAGAAAGTAACGGGGTAGACAATTTTGATCAAGCTGCAGATTTCTACGCCAACGAAATTCCACCTGCAGAAAGAGATCGTTTAATTGGAAATTTAGCTCTTTGGATAAAACCCGCTGTAAAAGATATCCAGAAAAAAATGCTAGAACTCTTCACTACTATTCACCCAGACTTAGGCAAGCGAGTAGAACAGAGTTTAAATGCATCGATGAGTAATTAAGGCTTTATAAAGATTTCAGTCATATCTTCAGAAGATGTTCAAGTATTTTTAAGTATCTTATCATGATAGTGTCAGTCTTTTTGTACATAATATTATATCAGTGGCAAACAACTGAACATTTTATTTGTCTAGATATAATAATTAAATGCTATTGTTTGACATATTTAAGGTTGTTTTCATTTTATAAATTTTTAACATTGTGTTTTGGTGATTGTTACTAAGTATGTCGATTGAAGAACACGAAATAAATATTTCACTTTTTAAAGCATTTTGTCAGGCCAGTCTCTACTATCAAGTCTGACTATTCTAATACCTGAATAGCTCTATTGAAAACTACGCGTACATATTGTGTACTGGCACTATGCCAGGCGATTATCCCGGCTTCCCTGCAATATTTGTGTCTCACGTAGTCCATGCTAGATTAAGAGCTAGTGAACAATTTTAGGAGAGTTTTATCCACGGGTAAGTACTTAGGACACATCCAGCTAGGTAGATCCAATTTCGAGAAAGAGGTTAACCGCTGAATCCAACTCGGCTAGGATGCGTTTAGGAAGCTTCGAGATGTCTTCTCGTCCAAAATTCTTCAGTGCTTGAAAACCAAAGTCTTTGCATAGTGCGTATTGCCAGTGATGATAATTATATGGGTCGGTTACTATGGACCTCATAAGAATGCTCAGAGTCAGCGGGCGATGGAGAGAGAGTTATGCTTGGAGCTTCTCTACGTGATCAAATCAGAAATGACGAGATCCATAGGAGAACTAGAGTAACCGATATAGCTCGGCGAGTAGCGAAACTGAGTTGGCGATGTGGAGGGCATATAGTTTGAAAAACTGATAGATGTTGTGGTGGTGTGTTGAAAATTATGAAATGATAGATTGATATACTTAATATCAACGTATTGCTCGCTTTGCTCGTTCGTTCGCTCCATGAGCTAATATAGTAGATTATTAACCAAGGGGATAAAGCAGTGTCTTCTGTCGCGGGTGACGATTTAAATCGCGAGTGTAGCGAGGGATTTAAGTTCACCCAAGACTAAGACAGCTTTATCACCGAGGAAAATACTCTACTTTTCGTACCATTTGCGAAAAAATTAACACAATAATAATATGAGATAAGCATTTATTAAACGTATTTTTAGAACATTAACTTAAACTTAACGTTTATGTATTTGAAGAAAACAAAAACGCGGCAAATTCCTAGACTAATATTTTTTTGTCGGAAAAGCAAAGGCATCAAGCTCATACGGCCTCGTCGGTTTTCGTAATTTTATTTAATAATCATAACTGCATAATAAATGCGTATTCCTTGTTCAAAAAGATGTATAATGCTTTATATACAAACTCAATGGTGTAAACATAGATGTTATTCAGTATAAATTTCGGTAAGTATTCCAAATTTAAATCACATTCTCCCCTAGAGGATGAATGAAATTCAGTACAATTTTCTTTCCCTGTTTTTAACAGATTAAAAATTACTATTGTTATGTTCGCTTTTTGTGGCATAGAATGTCACTTTTTTGAGCAAGTGGTACGAAAATTATATTATGAACGAGTATGTTTGCACTTTCGGTCACCATCTCTCAGTGTTCACCATTCGGTCGATCGAAAAACTTTTCTAATATTCGACAGGAAGGAGATTCTTTGCCTGATCAACGTGCAAGTTTGTATGCAACTTCAGTAGTTTCCTTTTTTAAGAAAATATATCCATACTGTCATGATATCCTAGTACAAAACTTAAGAAACTATCGATCTTTCTGAAGAGTACGTGGATTCAGAAGAATATCTGAATGAAGACGAAAAAAGAAAGAAAAGACGTTTATTTACCAAACAGTGCCACACATCACATCTTATAACTAAGAGCTGGTTATTCCGGCGCTTCTTCCACCTGAGCATAAGCCCAACGCTCTTCAAGCAAAAGAAACGCCGGAACAAACTGTCATGTATGGCACAACCCTTAGAATAAGGACTGTTAGAAGTAGCCCTATTGTGACACGTACTGTTAGAGCGAGATAGCTAAATGCATTTAAGCTCTTGTTAGAACGTGACAAAATGATTATTCTTTGTCCTTATCACCGTGGCCACTTTTTTTTGTTTGTCAAAATGTATTTGTACGTGAGTATTTGACATAAAACGTGAAGTTTAGAAGGAATGACATTTCACAAGTAAGAAAATCTGCTTGAGCGAGAGGGACTGAGGGGGAAACGCTAGTTGCAAATCTGGACATATCTGTGGCACAACCCTAAAAGGAGTCCCATTATGGAGTCAGCATTATGCTGTATGCCTGAATGATGTTGGTATGTATGTTTCTGAACACACTCTTTCTGATAAGCATAATATATAAGTATATTTTTTAATTAATTACTTGATCTAATTAGCTTCTCAAAAATCCCATGGAAACTCTTTAATTGTACGCGACAAACAGTAGCTTATATTCTCGGGATGTAACTCTGTATTAAATTTCATCAAAATTGGTTAAATAAATGGATCTTGAAAAGCTAGCAGACAGACAGACAAACTTTCGCATTTATAATATTACTTAGTTTGTATTTTTATTTTACATTCCAAGATGTGCTATTTTGTCCGCCACCTACCTTATCGAGCTGTCAATGCGACAAGGTAATTACATTACCATCGTACATGAAAAACGAGTACGTTCCATACATGAAAAATGGAAAAAAAAATTAAAACTAAGTAAGTACTTACCTAAGTATCAGATCGTAAAAACCTCACAATGTCACGTTCTAAGCGCGGCGTCACGTTTGATACTTTAAACAGTTTGTTCTGAAAGTCGTTTATTATTGAAAACAAGCGTGATATTTGTAAATTTGTTTATTTGGGGATTACGTCTACACAGCGGCTAAATCTTTTAAAAGTTCGTTTCTGACTTCACCCAAATCCATGCGATTTGGGTTTTTTAAAAACCCCTTGGGAACTCTTTAATTTTCCAGGATAAAAAGTAGCTTGTGTCTGTCCCCGGGATTCAAGCTATCTGCATACCAAATTTCATAAAAATCGATTAAACAGATGGCTCGGGAAACCTAGCAGACAGACAGACATACCTACTTTAGCATTTATAATATAATTGTAGATATTTATAATATTATTGTAGATATTATATTGTATTTTAATGCAGATAACGGGTACATACCACGATTAATTTGGTGTTTTTATTTGTCGATATTTCTACCCAATTGCACGGGTGGTGGTCACGACGGAACGCTTAAAAGCTTAAATTCATTATCGTCATCATAAAATCATTATCATTATCGGTATGGTCTATAGATGACGCCTGCGTCTTCGTCCGTGTGGATTCAAGTTTTTGAAAATCCTATCACTATGAGAACTTTTTGCTTTTCCGGGGAGAAAAATAGACTATGGCCGTTTCTGGGATGTAAATTATCTCTGAACATAATAATATACTAGTAGTAGAGGAAACTGTGAAGAACTCCATTTAAACTTTAAAAAAACTTCCATATTATCGATAGTTTCATATTACTTGCTAAGTTTAAAACTGAATTTTCCAACCTCACATTTTTACAACACAGTTGCATCATGCTAAATCCAGAAGCTAAAAGGTAAAGGTTTTAGAATAATATTGTATGTTCTGCATCTCCGGTTTCATTTAAAATCCAATCCATTAAAAATCCAGTAACTTATCTCTAGCGTTGGACTAAAACGGATGACGTCGACTTATAAATTGCTCGCAAGCTATAAAAGCCTATGGTTAGGACGTCCGCCTTCTAATCGGAGGTCGGGGGTTCGATCCCGGGCACGCACCTCTAACTTTTAGAAGTTATGTGCGTTTTAATTAATTAAGTAACAGTTGGTTTAACAGTGAAGGAAAACATCGTGAGGAAACCTGCATGCCTGTGAGTTCTCCATAATATTATAATGTTCTCAAAAGTGTGTAAAGTCTACCAATCCACACGTGGCCAGCGTTGGTAGACTATGGTCAAAACCCTTCTCACGCTGAGAGAAGACCCGTGCTCTGTAGTGGGCAGGTGATGGGTTGATCATGATGATGATGATGATTATGAAGCAAATTGCTCACTGAATTGATTAAGTATACTAGTCCGTACAAAATAAGAACTCACTTGGCATTTTAACTCTATGTGTCGACTGTCATGTTAAAAGTACTATTTTAGTCCTCATTTTAAAGGTGAAACGTACTTTTGAGATGACAGTTGACGCATAGAGTTAAAATGGCGAGTGAGTTCTCATTTTCTACGCATTATACCTTTAAACAGTGAGTAACTGACATAGCTCAACGGGTTGCGAAGCTAAAGTGGCAATGGGCAGGCAGTTGGAAGGTCCCAAGGTGCTAGAATGGTGACCTCGCACCGTAAAATGCAGCGTTGGAAGACCGCCCACTAGGTGGACGGACTTCAAACGTATCGCAGGGAGCCTGTACCTATAGGTAGGTGCCACATAGAAGTCGTTGAATGAAACGTTGTACTAAAGGAAAAATACATTTGACAGTTACAACGCCCTAACATCTGCACCGAATTCGCGCATTGAACAAGAAATATACCCCGCCTTATTAGTTCCCATGTAGTTATCGAAGGCGGAAATTCGTTCCACTTCGACGATGGGAACGTATTCGGGTCACCCTGTATTTATGCTTGCTTGGCCCCAATTGTTGAACTTGCCATAATATTGACTAGAGACCCACCCCGGCTTCGCACGGATAGCTTATTACATTTTTTGTCTAATGATATCTAATTTTTTATAAAATAAAATATAGCCTATGTCACTTTCACACACACACACTTTCACAGACACAATGTGGCTTTCTACTGGTGAAAGAATTTTCAAAATCGTTTCAGTAGTCTCAGGTAACCCCTACAAAAACTTTACCAGTTTATAATATTAGTATAGGTAGATACACACTCAATAATATGCACTCTCTCTCTCTCTCTCTCTCTCTCTCTCTCTCTCTCTCTCTCTCTCTCTCTCTCTCTCACACACACACACACACTTTTACAAACGCATACACACACACAGACATACACAGGTTTTGATTCCCTTGACGGCTCTTAGTCTTGACAGACATGACAGACAACGAAGTGATCCTATAAGGGTTCCTTTTCTTCTCTGGAGATACGGAACCCTAAAAAACTAATATATATTTTTTAATATTTTATATCTTTTTTCGATAATAAAAATGGAATGCTATCTGAAAAGATACTTTTTAAAGGAAGTATTCTGTTTTGATATTTCCATTTGAAGGGAATTCTATGCAGAGTTTAAGAAAGTTATGAACAAAGTTACATATTTTACATTGGGGAAAGTTTAAAATTGAATTTTTGAAGCGTAATACAGTTTTAGATAAACAATCGCCTTGTATGGAGGGGAGTGTCAAAAGAGTAATTTATCTTGGCTTTCTCTACTGTCCTGCCCACTTTCAATCCATTTCAGTCACCAGACAGACTCTAATGTTTATGGTTCAATCATTTTTAGGGTTCCGTAGCCAAATGCCAAAACGGAACCCTTATAGATTCGTCATGTCTGTCTGTCTGTCTGTCCGTCCGTATGTCACAGCCACTTTTTTTTCGAAACTATAAGAACTATACTATTGAAACTTGGTAAGTAGATGTATTCTGTGAACCGCATTGATTTTCACACAAAAATAGTAAAAAAACAATAAATTTTGGGGGTCCCCATACTTAGAACTGAAACTCAAAATTTTTTTTTTCATCAAACCCATACGGTATTTTTTTCCCGAAAATTATTACATAAGCTGAATTCCCATTAAATACAGCTGTTGTCCACGACCTCATTCACCCGCGAGGATTTTTTAAAAGATTCTGCTAGAATCTTTCCAACCCCTTTCTCAGTAGGGGTCTACTGTATCCCTAGTCTAGCTGATACGCTCTGTGGATTTTTTTAAAAATCGTTGATGAGGTGGAATTTCCTAAAATCCTGAAACAATAATATGCTTCTTCATTTTTACCCAAAAGCCCAAATACCAATTTTTATAGAACTTGAAACACACTATCATCCCCAAAATTCCTTTCTTTCGGTTTCGAGAGCGGTTTCCAAATCCACTTTATGTTGATATATGTCAGTCAGTCAGTTACCCCTTTTATAAAAGATGAACTGTGGACATGGGAGTTTATCATCGCGCTGCCAGTCCACAGTTATATTAGGGGCCAGTAAATTTAAAAAGAGTTTCTAAAAATCCTTTCTATTTATGGGTCTACGTTGTAGTCAAAACCAACATGCAAAATCTAAAATGTCTAGAGCGTTGTTTGAGCTCTATTTTGATACGTCAGTCAGTCAGTCAGTTACCCCTTTTATAACAGATGAACTGTGGAGACGGGAGTTTATCATCGCGCTGTCACACCACAGTTATTTATGGGCCGGTAAACTTAAAAATATATTTCCTCGCGGCCGCGTCCATTTCAGCTCAAGCCTCTCGGGGAGCTAAACGAGTCGAGAGTCATAAATTTTAAAAACTGCATTACGTATAAAGCTGGAGATTGACTTGTAACATTTTGGTGTAATGTATCGAGTTTTTGTTACTCAAACCAAAGACTGACTTGTAACGTTGGTTTGTACAATGAATCAAAAGCCTAATTTGCTATAATCCGCTGAAACAGGTCGAATCTGTATGGTGCAACATGCAGCATGCGAAATGCACCACTTTGCCACAAACACTTCACATTCTGAGAGGAGACCGGTGCTCTGTAGTGAGCTGGCGATGGGTTAATCATGATGAAGTATTTACGAATCAAAACCTAATTTTGGGTTTCGTGAAATAAGCAGCACTGCTTTTAAATTTTCAGTGGCAGAAGCTATCATGTAGTTTAATTAGTGTCTGTAGAGTGTGGAGTGATACCTAAAGCAAATACCACATTTTGTTCAGCGTACCATACTCGGTATAATTATGAATTCCGCTAAAGGTTAAGAATTTTACTTTTCATCTACATGACCTTGTACCCGAGGTTGTGGTAAAATATTGTCGAACTCGTAATACTAATTTTTTTTTTTTTTTTAAAGAATATTAGCCATGTTAAATGACAAATATTCCCCTTTCCTCTCCAATTAAGCGTCAAGCTTGTGCTAGGAGCAGGTACGACAATAGTGCAACGGGCGGGGTTTGAACCGTCGACCTTTCGGTTTTCAGTCAACTCCTATACCGGTTGAGCTATTGAGGCTCAAATTCAATATTAAAATTACTTCGTCGTGACACTAGGGCTCTGCCTGAAAATCAGCGCTGCAGTAGTCAAATCCTGCAGCATAATGCTGAGGCAATAGCCTTTTCAGCTCAAACAAGACATCATTTTTGTACTGTATTTTTGTACATACTGTCGTGCTCGTAGTTTTAATTTTTTAATTTGTAACACTTGGTTTATATGTTTTGCTTTTATTGTTTTGTGAGCTGAATAAACTTTTATTTATTTATATATTTACTTTATACTAGCTTATGTTCGCGACTTCGTACGCTTGGACTACACAAATTTCATACTCCTATTTCACCCCCTTAGGTGTTGAATTATCAGAAATCCTTTCTTAGCGAATGCCTACGTCATAATAGCTATTTGCATGCCAAATTTCAGCCCGATCCGTCCAGTAGTCCGAGATGTGCAATGATAGATCAGTCAGTCTACTATTTATCTCGGAAAATGAAAGTGTTCCCATGGGATTTTTAAAGACCTAAATTCACGCGGGCATCAGCTAGTATTGCTTATAATTTGCAGCGAAAAAAGTTGCAGACAGCATCTATTTCTTACAGAGATAAGTAGCTTATATTGACTGACTGACTGACTGTAAATTCAAATTATTTTTTGTTATTTTGGCTTATCATAAAATAAAGATATTTGTTCCTGTAACTAGACTGGGCCCAAAACTGGTCGGTCTCCTTTAGATAGAAACTCAAAATAGAGCATTGTAACTTTTGTAAGATCTAGGTAGGCACTCTTTCTTTCATTGCTATAATTTTGAAACTTTGGAATCTCACGTCAGTCGTGGACACTTAAAGGCATGAAATGAAGTTATTTCAAAGCAATTAAAACTTCGACTAAGCTAAGGCTGTTTACTAAAATACCTACCTTTTTGTTGTTCGGTTCACAATTTATTACAAAAGTACATTATTATAAAGTTTTTGCAAGACAAAAGACAAAGGGTTATACTTACTTATTTTGTTACCTCCAGCCCTAACATAATCAGTGGAAAATTTCTAACTTGCGATATTTTCATGGCTTTGTCAACTATCATCATCAACCTGTGGATGCCCACTGTTGGACATGTCCACCACACCCGGTCCTCAGCCTTCCTCATCCAGCCACTTCCCGCCAGCCTCTTTATATCGTCGGTCTATCGTGCTGGAGGGCGTCCCACACTACGCTTAAACGCGGTCTCCACTCATGGATTTTCCGGCTCCAACGGCCATCGCCTCTACGACAGGCATGACCTGCCCACTGCCACTTCGGCTTGCTAATAGTTTGGGCTACGTCAGTGACCTTGGTTCTCGTGCGGATCTCCTCATTTTTGTCAACCATACTATACTACGCTACAGTTTTCTAACCATTAGACGAACTGCCTCGTTGGTCTAATGGCTAACATGTTCGACTGCAGATGACGAGGTCCAAAGTTCGATTACCGGGTCAGGCAAAAAAAATAGCTATTGGGGTTTTCTGTAAAGAAGTTCTCACTACTAGCCCGGAGTAGAAAGTTGGCGGTTTTCCACCCCTGTGTACCTCGTAGAACACGTAAAGGCTGCTAAGCTCAAGCTTGCCATATTATAAGTATAAATATTAGCGTGTGTTCGGAGACAGGTTCTAAAAGAACTAATTTCCGTCACTTCCTGGTTTAGAGCATCCATCAAGACAAAATCACTACGTTGTTGTCATGTCGCTAATGGTGACTCGGGTCTCGCTAAACGAGCGGCCATCTTACTGCCAGTCATTGTGACATGCTCCACTACCTGACACAGATATACCAGATATGCAACTACCGTGGCCCACTCAGTCTCTCTCGCTCAAGCAGAGGTACTTACTTGTGAAATGTTATTCTGTCTATTTTGCGTTCGCTTCGGCTATTGTAGCCTAGTATACTGCAACCCACTATTGCACAATAACTTCAAAAACGAAAAATAACAAAACTAATTAATTATTTCTTTAAAATACTTAAGTCAACATAACCTGTGTTTGTCAAAATCTCACGTACAAATACATCTTGACAAACAAAAAAAGCGGCCACGGTGATAAAGACAAAACATAATCATTTTGTCACGTTCTAATAAGAGCTTAAATGTATTTACTATTTAGCTATCTCGCTCTAACAGTAAAAGTCACAATAGGGCTACTTCTAAAGGTATTTATTCTGAGACCTAAGACCCTTTATCGTAAGTGAATGCCCAAGGGCTCAGAATAAATACCTGTAGAAGTAGCCCTATTGTAACTCTTACTAGAGATTATTACTTATTAGTGAGATAGCTAAATGCATTGAAGCTCTTATTACAACGTGACAATATGATTATTTTCTGTCCTTATCACCGTGGCCACTTTTTTTGTTTGTCAAAATGTATTTGTATGTGAGATCTTGACAAACAACGTGAAGTAAGGTTATGGTGACTCAAGTATTTTAAAGAAATAATTGATTTGTTTTGTTGTTTTTTGTTTTTGAAGTTGTTGTACTATAGGCTACAATAGCCGAAGCGAACGTAAAATAGAAGGAACAACATTTCACAAGTAAGTACCTCTGCTTGAGCGAGAGGGACTGAGGGGGCCACGCTAGTTGTGTAGTATACTTTTATCCCGGAAAATCGAAGAGTTCCCACGGGATTTTATAAAAACCTAATTCCACGCGAACGAAGTCGCGGGCATCAGCTTGTTTAAAATAAATGAAACAATAGCATCAAAATGCAATAATATTAACATGACACGTTCAATAAAAGTAATAAACAGTGGCGTCGTAAACAATTTTAATTCACCAACAGCTTAAAAAGATTAAATTTTTCACGTTGTCACATATACAATGTAGAGCAGAAATTAAAATAAATTATTTGCAGCCGCGTATTTCACAAATTACGAACGAATGTAAAATGAAGTCTGTCACATTGATATAAGTAACCGAAGGAACAAGAAATACAGTTGGTAAGTCTGTTTGTTACTATTTATGGCCTTAACATAACGCTCGCATAAATGGATAATACTAATTTACGACGGAAAAATTTACTTTCTGTAATTTACTTTAATTTAAGATCCGAAAAATACAAACATTAGAACGTGACAAAATGATTATTTTCAGTCCTTATCACCGTAGCTACTTTTTTGTTTGTTTGTCAATATGTATTTGTACGTGAGATCTTGGCAAACAACGTGAAGTGAGGTTATGTTGACTCAAGTATTTTAAAGAAATAATTGATTTGTTTTGTTGTTTTTTGTTTTTGAAGTTTTACTGTAATGGTGGGTTGCAATAGCCGAAACGAACGTAAAATAGAAGGAATAACATTTAAATGTCTCTGCTTAAGAGGGGGCCACGCTAGTTGCATATCTGTATATATCTGTGGAAACCCCTATCTTGTTTATGAATTCCAGTTTATAGATATCGTTGCAAAATTCTTGGATTTCCTGTATCAGCGGCATGAAAACTCGATATTCCCGATTGGTGTAATTGAAAGCTTAAAGGTATTTATTTCCCATTTCCTATGATATGAGGCTTCCCACCTGAGATATATGGCACCGGCAGCAATATTACATTTTGCAGCACGATTATTTCAATAGCTACTAATATTCCTGTACCGCAATTTTCACTCGAGTGAAATAGGCTTCGGAAATTCTCTACATTTCTCTCTCTCACTTATGTATTTGAAAAGAACATGGAATACGAGTGTAACATTTGAATTAACATAGTATTAATCGCTCCATAGTATTAGCGCTCCTCCTAGTTCTTGTTTTGTTATCAATAGTTTTGATCATAATTTATTTAAAAAAAAAACTGACTAAGTAAGTCATAAATTAACGTACAGGCAACCATTGCTGGATAATCGAACTTGATTTTTCTTAATGTCTGTTTTCTTTACATAACGTAAACCTTTTAAAAATAACTTTTAAAATTTACACCCAATCGAAACCATAGTGCGTTATTTTAATACTCAACAAAATAAAAATAGAATATAAACGATTGAATTTTCTAAAAATCCTTGTAATTTATAACATGTAGAAGCGTGTTTATCTCCCACATAAAATATCATGTGACCGATAAAACGTATCCGAGTTGCGAGTCGCCCGACTCCCTCGTTACTGTAATGGCTCAAAGTATTAAATGAAGCCAATAAAGTTATTTATGACACGAAAAATGAAGCCAACGAATTTATTATGCCCAAAACTTATTATACAATTTTTCGGGTAGACGACAATGAAATTAAAGCTTCATGTTTTGATATACGATAGCTTTTTGATGTTGATGAATATTTTAAAATGTAAGTGTTTTTCTCGCTACGCTTTCAGTGTGACTTTGTGCATATTAAAGGTACCAAACTTTTAACTTATTTTAATGTTTACACTGATTATCTACGACATACGTCATAAGCTCCCATACAAAACAAAAAAAAAAACGTATTTTCTCGGACTCGGATCGGGTGTAGCGAGTAACCGCTCTTATTATTATGAGAGATCACCGCCCCAAGTGGATATAAGAAATGACAGTAATTTTTTAGACAAATATACTTTTAGTTCAAGCGAAATCTTCATTTTTTATCCGTAATAACTGACATGATAGAAAACTATAAGCATCGCCTTTAGTAACCAGTATCAAAAACTTACCAAAGCATCTTACACACATTTCTCCAATTCACATGTGGGTGGTCCCCTAACACATGCTGCGACGAAGTAACTTACAACGCACAATCTAGATGTCGCCACAGGATCTCTCGTCATACATCCTGAATAACACTAACGAAGTTTTTCCATCAAAGCACTGTATGTACAAGTTCCAAAATTCAACAATCGGACCAGCTGGGTCTCCGGACAAAACCACACTTAGTGAGATCATTTCTGGTACATTCATTACCAACGGTAAGGATTTAACCCTTCAAAATAACTTCGAAATGCCATCAAGATCTTAAATTTCTATTAACTATTAGCTATTGATAGGTATCTGTATCTAATCTATTAGTTAACATCAATGTTGCCCAAATCGGACCCTTGTCTAAGTTTCCGTTCCCAACTAATCCCAAGTTATACCTTAATATTAATGCATGGTTTCGACATGTCTCTACGAAGCTAACCTTTGGAAAAGGGAATACATGATACGTCTTACACCCGCCTACCTTACTATACATAGATGTAGCTAGCAACCTAGTAGACGGATTAAGTTTATAAAAGTATATTTTTTCTTCTTAAAGTACCGTCTCCTATCGGAGGTTGGCAACCATTAGGGCTATCTGCACTTTGAACGCTGCTGCGCAGAAAAGAGATGGATACTCTACTCGTACCATTGGCGTAAATCCTTTAGCCATGATGATCTTCTTCGACTAGGTAGTCTTCTGCCGGCTAAGTACACCAACTTCCGCACTTTTATGGTCTTCAGGATTTGAAGATCTTTGCTTAGGCTTTGTAGTACAGTTGCATTCTTGACACGCTGTACCCAAGATACTCTCAACATACCCACATTTCAAAAGCTTTTAACTTTTTACGCAAAGTTTCTGGAAAAGTCAGGGTTTCCACACAGAACGGAGAAAACGTAACAAGTAACAACGCGCGACTCTTACGTCTTACGTCTGAATACATACTTAAACCCTCAATAGCTCAATGGTTAAAGGAGCGGATTGAAATCCAAAAGATCAGTGGTTCCAAAACCCCACCTGTTGCACTATTGTCGTACCTACTCCTGGATAAATATGGTTAGTATTCTTTTTTTTTTAATTGAAAGAAAAAAAAGAGCACTACATACCTAACACCTCCAAAGGAAGCCGAGGTGAGTCAGCTATTTCCTTTTCCCCTACCAAGGTTTTAATAAATTTAATAGTGTAAACCTTAGGCAGTATAAAGATACATCATATAAGAGAGCTCATTTCCTTCAATTCCGGGGCAAACTCATCCATCAAGAACAATTCCAGCGTCTTGTCATGTCATTAAACGGTGACACGGGTCCAGTGGGACGAGGTCTTACGCCCTTTCTGCCAGTCATTGTGATGTGTGGAGTGATCGGTACTTTCTTTTGCGACCAAGCATCATTACCGGTAGACCACCTACCTATACTACTAAAGGTGAACTTAGAAATCACTAAAGCTAAAAAGTGTACAATATCTATACTAATAAATAAAATTAAAGTGTCTGTATGTTAGAACGGGCTAATCTTTGGAACGGCTGAACCTATTTTGACGGGACTTTGACAGCTAACTAGAAGATTAATCATAGGCTACATCTTTAAGCAATTTAAAAAAAAAGTAGAGTTGTGTTTGTCCACCAATGTACACCGAAATCTCCGAGATTTCTGAACCGATTTGCGTAATTTTTTAATCGATAGGGAAACTTTGCGACAATGTCCTACAACAAATTTGGATTCCAACTTCTCAATCCTGATGCTGCAGGGAACCTGACATTTGCATTTTTCTGGTAGTTGCAATTGCCTTTTCCAAGTTAGCCAGCTTCCATCTTAGACTGGGTCATCACTTCTTTAGAACAAAACTATTACAAAATAGAGGTAGATATTAAGTTCATGTGTTGGCATATAAAATATTTAAAGAACTGCCCCTTCAGTACAGTTCATTATTGACTTGGACAAAGTTTACTTATATCGAAAGTATCAAGTAGGTAAACGCCGGGGCCACTTAGCAGGTTATGAGCAGAACCAGCTGCGCCAAATTCTTACATTCGACCCAAAATATAGCGGTCTTTATTGGTTCACGTGCCATTAACCTGGGTAAGTACATAAGTATTTGTTCCGCTTTACTGCTGGGAACCACTTCCTAACTAGTTTTTGTGCCTAAGAATTAAAGATCTAAGACTATATTTTATAATAGAACAAAACTATTACAAAATATAGGTAGACATGTGCAACTGTTGGTATATAAAATATCCAAAACATTGCCTCTACAGTACAGCTCAGTATTGACTTGGACAAAGTTTACTTATATCGGAAGTATCAAGTAGGTAAACGCCGGGGCCACTTAGCAGGTTATGAGCAGAACCAGCTGCGCCAAATTCTTACACTCGACCTAAAATATAGCGGTCTTTATTAGTTCACGTGTAGTTAACCTGGGTAAGTAAGTATTTGTTGAGCTTTACTGCTGCGATCAGTTTACTTAGGATTTTTTTCTTTGCCTCAGAATTCAATATGATACCTATTTTTTCAAATTATTATATTTACGTCTTATGATCACATTATGACGACAAAAGAGTGCGGAAACTAGAAACTCAAATTGATTGATTTTTACTTTGAACTGTTACTAGCTGATACCCGCGACTTCATCCGCGTGGATTTAGGTTTTTGACAACAAAATATTCTGTTGAAAATAATTCAAATTCAATTGAAATAGGTATGGGCTGATTCTCAATTTATGAGTTTTATACACCTACTATTGAAAAATTCTGAAAAATGCATAGACATATATATTACTTTGAATTGTTTTTGTATTTTTCGTTAGGTGCTAATTATTCTTTAAGTCTTTGAAATAATATGTGATTAGTGCTACTTTCTAATCTCGTAGTTACACATTTCGTATGTTTATTTTACTCGTTATGCTCGAAATATTATTTTATTAACGATTTTAATCTGAACCGGAACCATAAGGACCACACTATTTTTGTTAAGCTGGTATCATTAGCGGAGCGCAGGACAGTGACTTGTGGAAGTCCCTACAAGAGACCTATGTCCAGCAGTGGACGTCCATCGGTTGAAGATGAGGATGATGAGGTATCATTATTTTTAAGTTTGACATTTTCTAGCTGTCATTTTGATCTCTGCGATTAAAAAATAGGCTATAGTTGAGATGACGATGATGTCATACCTACCGCTGCATCAAAAAAGTCTACTGAACTTCAAAATACAATTCAGAATATGCAAAATGATATGTGTAAACGTCGATATTCCCGGTCGGGGTAATTGGGAGCTTATAGGAATTTATTTCCAATTTCCTATGATATGAGGTGGCCCGCCAATGAGACACGACAGCACGAGTTATGTGCAATTTATTGCCGAATATTTCACTCAATAATTCATTTTAATTATATTTCGGGGGTATTAATTATTTAAGTATTTATTATAACAGCGAGAAACTCTGAGCATCAGCATCCGTGGGCTGTTACACTTCTTGCATTTCACGAGGGCGAGTGGCTCATGCTTGTGTTTAAGTCGTACCTGTATAAGTACGGTACACTAAATGTGTGCGTTTGCGAGCGCTTGCTCGCGACTGATTGGTCTGACATGCACGCACATTTACGCAATATTCATGTACCTATACGACGTAACTGCAAGTAAAATTCACTCGCCTTCGTGAATTAGAGCCTCAATAGCTCATAGCAATAGCGGTATAGGAGTGGACTGAAAACCGAAAGGTCGACGGTTCAAATCCCGCCCGTTGCACTATTGTCGTACCTACTCCTAGCACAAGCCTGACGCTTAATTGGAGAGGAAAGGGGAATATTAGTCATTTAACATGGCTAATATTCTTTAAAAAAAAAAAAAAATTGTAAAAACTGTACGCACTGCTTCCGATACGAATTAAAGAATTCTCGATCTTAGTAGTCGTAAGACTTACTACTAAGTACAAGGTGTAACCAGAACGCTAGCAAAAACGAAGACGGGTGATACTGATGATTACTGATATGATAACAACAAAAAATCCGAAAAAATCTCCAAAAAAATAATACATTTTGTAAAAGTTTGAAATAAAACATGTGACTGACGCTAGAGGTCAACAAAAGTTGCATAAATAGGCCACTCAGAGTCAATGCCACGTCGTAGGCGGGGTATTGACCCGAGTTTTGCACGCTATACATTGCGAGTTTGAAAAATATTACAAAATGAGGCAAATGCTTATTTACGTATTGGATTCTGTTTAGGTAGTATAACAATAACGCACAAGAACAATAATAGAAGTACTATATACTTTTTGAAACCCGATTATTCTGCGTATGTAATATAAAACAGTTGGGTGAATTCGGAAGCAGTAACCAGTATACTAAATATTAGCAGTGTATAAAACAGTTTATTCCAAGAATTTTGGCACCATACACATTGTCTTTAATTAAAAGTGGGATCTCGTAGCAAGCATCTGAGAGCAAGCTACTCGCTGTCGCTTTTTTGGTTTCTAGCCAACTGGCTATTTGTTTAAACGATAGCTATTTAACTTGGGAAATGTATATGAGTTTTACTGTTATTTTGCACCACATAGCGCCGATTACCCACTTTGCAGATACGAGGAAATGTCAGGAAATTACCTCCATTCCCTATGAATATTTTCTCCGTTTGACTTGCTACACATTTTAAACTTGCATTTAGCCTCCTTAAGAATTGGAGAAGCCGCGTCTCCTTAAATACAATTGCGGTGTGGGTATGTGTAAGATTGATACCGGGGAAATTCAACCTAACAGCTTTTAGCGGCCCCACTGGCAAAGAACGTGCGGTCACCCACTAAAATGTGTGTTAATGTTTTTACTCAGGTGCAGCACAATACATAGGAATTCTTGACCCCCGAAACAAGGAAAATCCGTGTCTTAGGGGCTTTTTATGCTGGCATCTGTCCTGATGCTTAAAGGTGAAAGTTGGTGAACTTGTAGAGTGACAATCAAACCCTTAAAAAATGAAGATAAAAGCCAACTGATTATTTGTTTAACTTTTATTTTGTTTGTTGAGTTTTACTGTTATTTTGCACCACATAGCGTCGATTACCCACTTTGCAGATACGAGGAAATGTCAGGAAATTACCTTCATTTCCCATGAATATTTCCTACGTTTGGCCTTAGCTTGCGAATACGTACAGGCCGACTTATCTAATAACTAATCTAACTTTCTCAATGGTATGTGGCATTTGGCTGTTTGGCATGCCAATACCTTGAGTTATCAGTACCCGTATTATGAATGCGAAAGTGTGTTTGTTTGTTGGTTTGTCCTTCCATCACGTCGCAACGGAGCAACGGGTAGACTTGATTTTTTGCATGGGTACCTATATTTTGTACGGGAGCGGTGTGCAGGCTCGACCGTACCAAAGGGGAGATCTCCCACCGAGCGGTTGGTTGTGCTCGGTAGCGCCAGCTGGGCTGACGGTTATGTCTTGAAACTTCTATATATAGTCCAGATTGCAGAAAACTCCGTTAGTGCGATTACTATCGGCGGTACATTTGTTCGGGACTACGTCATCGATTGAACAGCGCCATCTAGTTTCTATTGTGGCAACCGCCACAATTTAAAGACCTGGAGAGTAACATAGGCTACCTTTTATCCCGGGAATTCAAAGAGTTCTCACGGGAGTTTTTCAAAACCTAAAAAATATAATATAATAAAAAAAAAATCACGCGTATACGAAGTCGCGGCCATCAGCCAGACATTCGCCAAGAAAGGATTTTTGAAAATTCAATATCTAAGGGGGTAAATAGGGGTTTGAAATTTATGTAGTCCACGCGGACGAAGTCGCGGAAATAAGCTGGTTTTCTATAAAAGTGTTTGTAAAAGTTTGTACTGAAAGAGGATAACGCGCTATTATATCTTAGGGATGGTCGTTAAAGACATACTTTTGCCTGTACGAACCGTCAACTAGTCGGTATTGTAGGGCTGCCAAACGTCCCGGTACCGCGAGACAAGTCCCGGTCTGAAGCGTTGTGTCCCGGTGTCCCGGTCAGTAAGTTAGTTGTCCAGTAGGGCGATTTCGTAAAACCTGCATCAATCGTTATTACAATTTTTGTTGTGATTGGCTGAATTTGTCCGATTCTTGTTGCAACAATGCATTGTAGCCAATAGTGAGCAGGCGTCAACCAATCAGAGGTAATTGCGATCGTGACATTATAGCTGTCATTCTACCGCAATCGCGCATCTGGTTTAGCAGTTTGGCGTTTGTTAACCCGCGCCGTCAACGTGACGTCAACGAAAAACGAGATTATTTTGGACGGAGTTCGGAATGACGTGTGTCCACCGCGACCAAACAGAGCGGTTTAGTTTCTTTATCTATCTTTCTGTTGTTCGTGGTAGGCAGTTTTGATAGGGATGGCTTCAACGGCGTTACTGATGATGATGAATTAGGATAATGAGTATCCTATGGACTTCTCCTTTTTTTTTTGTGTGTTGTTTCGGATTGACTATGCTGCGTAGGCCCTACTGGCCGCTACAGCGTCACCGGGGGGGTTGGCGAGCGCGAAGCTCCGCCTGGGGGTGAGCCCTAGGGCTCGAAGAAATAATACGAGAGGTCGGGGGGCAACGTCCTCCTAAGGGCGCCTCCTGTGAGGCTCGGACCACGGTTTAGGATGACGTTGGGATGGGTGGAGTTGTCGGTTTTGTTGGTTAGTCCGTACGCCCCCGAGGCCGTGGCGTGAGCCCACGTCCGGGTGACGTTAGAAATCGGGGACCTCGTCTTCGCCGGTGAAGACGCTGTGATGAGGTTGAATTGTGTATCCCTACGAGATAGGGTGCATTGTCGGTCATGATTTGATCGTCGGGGTCGTTAAGGACGTGCTTAGGGCGTCTTTTATCTGGGGGGTCGTTTCGGTCAGGGGTGTAAGTCGCTGCCTCAACTATTAGGGGGTTGGGGTGTCTAATGGCTTTCTCAAAATAATTTTTGGAAAGCTGTTTAAAGTAATGAGCTATTGTCGGGAGTTGGAGGTCTCTGTGGAGGTCCACGTTGCGCATGTACCACGGGGAGTCAGTGGCCGTACGCATAAACTTATTCTGTAGGACTTGGAGAGGTTTGAGAGAGGAGGGCGGCAGGTGTGCAAATGCAACACAGGCATAAGACATTATTGGGCGGATGCACGTTTTGTATAGCGTGACTTTATGTCGAAGTGACATTTTGCTCTTTGCGCAAATCATGGGGTAAAGACGGGAGAGCACATACGCTGCGTTCTTGCGGACTCTACGAATGTGCGCGGCGAAGCTCATCTTGTCATCAAAGGTTACACCCAAGTACTTGGTATTAGTTTGCCAGGGAATGGGGCGGTCGTAAAGAGTTATTTCAGTCTGTCGAAGTTTGTATTGTGATTTCCTTTTGGACTTTTGAAAGAGCACTGCTGCGCTTTTCTCCGGGTTAACCTCTATCCTCCAAAGGCGGAACCAGTGGCCTAGGCTACTGACTGCCTTTTGGAGTCGAGCTTTAACGTTCCGGTAGTTTAAGTCGGAGCTGTATAGAGCGGTGTCATCCGCGAACTGGGCTATATGAACATGAGGGGATCTGGGAATGTCGCTGGTGTACAGCGCGTACAAAAGTGGCGAGAGCAGGGAGCCCTGAGGGACTCCTGCTCGAAGAGGTCTTGGGGAGGATAGGGTTCCATCCAGACGGTAGCGGAAAGTTCGATTGGTGAGAAATTCTCGTAGTAAACGTACGAGTCTTTCGGGCACGCCTAGATGGTAAAGCTTGTAGATCAAGCCGGCGTGCCACACCTTGTCGAAGGCTTTGGCTACATCGAAGAAGAGGGCTCCCGTTGGGATGCCTCTCGTTTTGAATCGGTTGAAACCGAGAAGGATGTGCTCCGTGAGGCGGTGCACTTGATGAACACATGAGTGTCTGGTTCGAAAGCCAAATTGCTCGTCGTTGAGGAGGTTTTTCTCCTCTACGACGGACCTAAGTCGGTTGAGGATGACTTTCTCATACACCTTGCCAAGGGTGTTGAGCAAACTAATGGGGCGGTAGCTAGTAGGGAGGTTCCTAGGTTTCCCTGGCTTGGGGATGCCTATAACGGTAGCTTCTTTCCACCTGTCGGGGAAGGAGCATCCCGCCATGAGGGTGTTGAAAATGACAACCAGGAGGTTGATTAATACGTCGGGGAGTAACTTTAGAGTTTTGTTATTAATAGAGTCGGGGCCTGGGGCTTTTTTTGCGTGAAATTCTTTGATAATTTGACGAACTTCGCCGCTATTCGTCGGGAGAATTGGATCGCCACCTGGGGCGGAAGAGAAGATAGATGCTAGTTTGTTTTCGACTAGTTCTATATGGGACTTGTCTACAGAGATGGTGCTCGGGGAGCATTGGGCTTCTAAGCTATCGGCCAAGCATTCGGCCTTATCGACATCTTCAAAGGCGGGCGGTTGATTGGGACGTAAAAGCGGAGGAGTGGCCGAGACAGGGTCGGCTTTGAGAGCTCTCGCCAGGCTGTAGTAGGCTACATGCGATGGCTTGAGCTCACTCAGCTTCCTGTCCCATTGTTCGTCGCGGAGTTCGGCAAGGCGAGCCTTTACCTCCCTCTGGGCTCTCCAGAGTTCTCTCCGGTTGTCGGCGTTAGGACATGCGTCATGGGCTCTACGTTTAGCGTTTTTGATAGTGATGAGCTCTCTGGCGTCGTCCGGCAACTGTCGACGGGTGAAACCGTTCGGCATCTGTCGGGAGCAGGCGCTTAGAGCATCGCGGATATGATTAGTAAGGTGCAGTGAGGCTGCATGCGCTTCATCTAGACTACCTATAATGTCAGGAATTTGAGAGATGTGCACTGAGTCTATAGACTTAAGATGCTCTGAGAGCTTCTTGAAGTCAATGACTGTTTTGGTCGGGGGGGCCGCGGTGGGCGGGGGTCCTAGCCGCAATAGGACGGGACGGTGGTCTGAGCCTAGCTCGGACAGCACCTCCAAAGGACTCACCTGAAGGGCGATGTTCTTTAGAAGAGCTATATCGAGTATGTCCGGTCTGTCTGTTGAATTGTCGGTCATTGGATAACGAGTCGGTGTGTCAGGGGCTATAACTATGAAGTTAAGATCGGGGCGGTGCGTCAGTCTTTCGAGTTGGCGTCCTCGTGAGTTCGGGGAGCGGCAATTCCAACTTTGATGTTTGGCGTTAAGGTCTCCGGCCACGATAACGGAGTCTCCTAGTGAGAGAAGTGCGCGGATGTCACTTTCTAACAAATCTTTCGAGGGAGAGAGATAAACGGATGCTAGTATGACCGACGGATGGCCAGTCATACTCACCTGACATATGGAAGCTTCCATGTTGGTTAGTTGTGGAGGATCGAGAGGAGTGCAGTGAAGAGCCCTTCTGTAGTATATGGCAGTGCCACCCTTAGCAGTGGCCCTGTCGTTTCTGACTATATTAAAATTAGCAATTCTGGGATTACTTCTACTAGGTTTCAAGAAGGTCTCTTGCACTAGAAGAATGTCGGTTTGATGTGCACATACAAATTCGCGGACTTCGTCCATTTGGTCGATAAGGCCGTTCGCGTTGTAGAACGCGACTACTAAGGAGTGGGGTTTTAATCTACCTTTGGTCGTACTATCCATTATGGGTTATTTTAAGGTTATTAATGGAGATGAGCAGACCCAAGTGTTGGGTAATAGCTAATTTGGGATCCTTCCTGAAGGTCCGGGCGAAAACTTCCATCTCCACTATATCAATAGAGGCGAGGACAGTTTCGATTAAGTGGAGATTATCCGCAGCGTTAGTCGCCGCGGATGAATGGAGAGAAGGCTCTGCTTGGGGCTGGGGCGTAGGCGCGGAAGCCTTTACCGGGGCTGATTGGGCGGGCTTGGCCGGGGCTGATTGGGCGGGCTTGGCCTGGGCTGGTTGGGCGGGCTTTGGCGCAGGAGGGTTAGCCCTGGGAAGGGGTTTTTCCCATGCGTTGGTGGCCGGAGCCGGCGCAGGGACGAATTTCTGGGCGGGTTGGGGAGCTGCAGCAGGTTTGCGGCCGGCCGGTTTGACCCTTCGCTTTTGCTCCTTGGGGGCTTTAGGGCATCCGCGATAATTCGCGGTGTGCCCTTGAGACCTGCAAAGAACACAGCTCGGGGGTTCCTCGGTAGGTTGCTTCCTGGGGCAGTCGGAGGTGCCGTGGTCCCCTAGGCACTTAACGCACCTGGGGTGGGCGAAACAATTCCTTGCGGAATGGCCGTACATCTGGCAGCGATGGCACTGGCCCATCCTGCCGCGGTTACGGGGGGGCTCTATTTTAAGACCCGTGAGGCGACACACCGATGTGATGTTATTGATTTTCTTACCCGCGGGGGTAAGTTCGAGGGTTACGAGCACCATCTCGTAGGGGGCTTTGGTTCTAGGATGGTACATCCTGTGAACCTCTAGTACTGGCAGCTCCTGGGAAAGGAGGTCTGTCTTTATGTGGTCGGTGTTCAGCTCCTTCGGAAGGCCGCGAATGACTACGCGTAAAACGCGTTCGTCGGGAAGAGCGTAGGTGTGGAACCCTACATTCTCTTGACGGAGAGTCTTGGTGAGAAGGCGATGGTCGCCTGAAGTTGGGCATTGAACTTTGATGCCCACTGCGGTCGAGCGGGCACTCGTGAAGGAGATACCCTGCTGGTCTAAAAGTGGCAGGATACGCTGCCAGCTCAGTTTCTCTCTAATGAAGAGAGGAGGGACTTTTTCCCTTGGCGGTTCCTCCATGGGGGAGTCTTCAGACTCCTCCTCGGAGGTCGCTTGGGAGGTCGTGGGTTGGTTACCGGGCCCTGAAGGGGCTGCAACGCCCACCTTTTTAGGTGGGTTTGCGTGCGACTTTGAGGCCTTCAGCTTTCGCTTCTGGGCCTTCGTCTGCACCGTCATGAATTCCTCTGTTTCAGAGGAGGCTGGGGACGTTTCGGAGTGAGGCTCCTTGGTCGGGATCGGTTTTTGGGCTGAAGGCCCGGCTGGGGTTTTGGAGTGAGGCTCCTTAGTGTCGGTCGGTGTCACGGTCGGGGTGTCGTCCTCCATGGCCGTGGCCGAGGGAGGAGATGCCGGGGGACGGTCGTAGCGCGTAGGCGTCCGACTCGCATGTACCTTAAATTTCTTAAGGTAGTTGGGGTCTCGGGTCGCGAGGTCGGCGATGAGAGCACTCATGTCGACGTCTTTGTAAAATGTCTGGGGGAACTCCGGGCCCTGATGGGGCCCAGGAGCGGGTTGGTCGGGGTGGTTGGGGCCCATAGTGGACCCGGTGGCGCTAAAGGTCCTCCCTGCCAAGGCAGGGAGGTGGGTACCTACGGTGTGGCCCTAATGTGAGTCCCCGCCCTTGGGTGACGGGGGTGTGAACCTATGCTGCGCTTAGACTAGTGTACTCACGGGACCTGGATCCTAGAACTACACTAATACTACACCCAACGCAGGAACAATCCGATGGCACTGATAATGGCACTTGCACTGACACTGGCGAACTCGCGCGAGAGAGTTCAAACCGGTACCGAGAAACGGAGCGCATCAGCAAACGTCCGCACGGGGCGGAAGCCGAGCACGGAATCGACTTCTCCATGACTGAAATTAACTTTATAGGTACCAAGTGGGGGGAGGGGAGGGGGGCGGCAACTCCCTCTGAGATCCCAGACAAAAGGAAATTATTAACAACAAACAAACTATAGCAAACAAACATATATACAGATTGACACTTTCGAATTTACGGTATCAGTATGCATATGGATGGATGTCCCGGTCGTCCTTTTAGCAATCATGGCAGCCCTACGGTATTGTGTAGTTTGGGGTCTTGGACCCAATTTCACTT
This sequence comes from Maniola hyperantus, assembly GCF_902806685.2. Lineage (NCBI taxonomy): Eukaryota > Metazoa > Arthropoda > Insecta > Lepidoptera > Nymphalidae > Maniola > Maniola hyperantus. The sequence goes on from NC_048553.1 coordinate 11,333,048, forward strand.
CAATGGGCCTGAATCGCGGTCAGCTTTTGTGTTTGTATAGTGGACTTGGGGAACTTATATTGCCGCGGGCTGTATTTTTGTATGGGGATAAGTTTAAATTGCTCACTTATGGCCAAACATTTTGCATTGGGGATATTTTGTAGTTTGTGTTGTGTCGTTATTTACTTTGGGCGGCGCAATTTAAACGTTTAGGTAATACCTAGTTGAGTAAAATTTATTTCAGAAACTTTTAGTCAAGTAGTAGGAATATTATGATTTATGAAAAGTTATTTATATTTTTTACTAGCTGATGCCCAGGATCTTGGAGTTAGGTTTTTAAAAACCTCTAAAACGGGAACTCGTTGATTTTCCGGGATAAAAAGTAGCCTATGTCACTTTCCAGTTTTTTGACTATACCCATGCAAAAATCAGATCAATCCGTTGCTGTGTTGTGACGTGATTGAAGGACAAACCAATAAACCAACAATCACACACACTTTTGCATTTATAATAAGGGTACTGATGATAATAAGACGTGTTTACAAGGAAAAATAATGGTTCATTAAAAGTATTTTGGAAATGAAATTTGATAAATTATTCTAAAGTACGCAATTATACCTATATATTATACTTACTAAGTATTTGAGGCCCGGCTGCACTCGAGTGGAATTTTTGAAAATCGGTGAGGGGGGGTGGATTTTCCAAAAAATAATGAAACCAGTTTTTTAATTTTTAGTCAAGAAATTACCTACTTGAAAAATGACGGATTTTCACATTTTCATCCAAGATTAAATTTTCATACAAAATATTATAATCTTCTTGGAGGCAAAATTTCCTTAAACACGTTTTTCTTTGTTTTTTAAAGTCCGTTGAGTAAAACCAGTGCAGAGGTAAAACTTTCCATAACCTTCAACAGATAAAACTTAGTTGATAAACAAAATAAAAATTCATTCTATTTATAACCCAGGTATCTATTTATCTATCTATCTATCTATCTGTAATTGCATAGAGTATAGGCATCGTCACCATCCCACTATTTAAACTGGGCGCTAAAAGTGCGGTACTGCTATTAAAACTCGGGACGGTCGTTAGAGGCCATACTTTTGCCTGAACGGGCCGTCAACTACTGTTGTGTGTTGGAAACTTGGACCCAATTCCCCTTCTACAGGGGCTCGAAATGCGGCCAGCTTCTCGTATTGTATATGGACTTATGGAGCTTACTATAGGTAGATATAGTGATAGGATATACTTTTATGGACCTAAATTTAAATTGCTTGACTACTTTTGTTTAGTTGCAACACTGCCTATTCACGCAACTGCACTAGAAGGCAAGGAAGTTTCCTGTTGGCTCTTCTCAGTAGATCTGCTTTCCGAACCGGTGGATTTCAATGCAAGTTGGCAAACTTACAGCCTAATAGATAATAGAGTTTTTTTGCAGTTTAATTTATAAAATCCGTTCAGACTTTATCGGCGATGGTTACGTATTGTAATATTGATATGATACATTCCAATTTTATGTAAGCCCATCCGAGCGAAACCAGGGCAGTTCAACTAGTCTATATATGATTGCATAGAGGAGGCATCGTCACCATCCCACTATTTAAACTGGGCGCTAAAAGTGCGGTACTGCTATTAAAACTCGGGACGGTCGTTAGAGGCCATACTTTTGCCTGAACGGGCCGTCGCAGAAGTTACTGTTGTGTAGTTGGAAACTTGGACTCAATTCCACTTCTACAGGGGCTCGAAATGCGGCCAGCTTCTCGTATTGTATAGCTGTTAGTTGACTTATAGAACTTATGGACTTATTACTTACTAGCTGATGCCCGCGACTTCGTACGAGATGAATTAGGTTTTTTAAAAATCCCATGTGAACTCCTTGATTTACCGGGATAAAGTAGCCTATGTCACTCTTCAGGTCTTTATCTATACCCATGCAAAAAATCACGTCCGCACCGTTGCTACGTGATTGAAGGACAAACCAACCAACCAACAAACCAATAAACCAACAAACAAACACACTTTCGCATTTAAAAAAAGGATACTGATTTTCATCAATAAAAATATTACCATTGAAGTGGAAAATAATAAAATGACATATTCTATGAACCGATGACCTTTCGGATTTCCGTTACCTAGGCCATTTTTCTATTAAAGCCACAATATTCTTATACATCTGAGACAAACTACCCTAAAACCTATTAAACTAGTTCCAAGTATCCCTTTTGTACATGAACTTAACAAATGGATCTTGTAATCTTGCGGTCCGGCAATAAAAACGACAATTGTGATAATATAAAACGCCGGCAGATGAATAAAGTCGACCGACCCGCCACCACTCATAGCCCAAGCACTAGTGGAAAGTTTAAATAGCTATTTTTTAATCTACATTTATGAGGAAACCTACATACATTTTAACAATAGGTACCTACTTAAATAAAAAAGAAAAATATGTATATTTACATGTAGAAAAAACTTATGAGTATAACAATCCTCATCCACACTAATATTATAATTGCTACAGAGTGTCTCTTTGTCTGTCTATCTGCTAACTTTTCACAGCCCATCCGTTTAACTAATTTTGACGAAATTGGGTACAGAGTTTGCATAAACTACTTTTACGGGAATTTAATAACCAAAATCCATGTTTACAAAGTCGTGGGCAAAGTACTGTTGGGTGTAGAAATTGGATTTTTTGCACATAGATTTATCAATGAGGAAACATTTTTAGGAATTCCATCCGAACAAAACCAAGGCTGGTCACCAAGTTTAGTATACATACTGAAAAAAAATGTTGATAATTACCAAAAATGAGACGTGCTTATCTAGCTACGTTCTAGCCCTATAATGGAAATAAATATAATCACTTCTTCCCTCTCCGAAGGTTCTATCCCACCTGGCGATAAATGCCTATGAAGTTTAATAAGACAGACATTTTAAACATGTAAGATATTACAAATTTCTAAATAAACACAAGAATCGATTACGGACCTGCTGGTTCAATTTTTCCATACTTGTGGAAGGTAGAGAACGATGTTTTAAGTAACTCATAAAGTGTTACCCCCAGCTCTCAGACTACCCTTTGGCTCCCACCGTAAGAAATCCAATTTAACTTTGTCGCTGAACAGAATGTTTCAATAGAAATAATTTTGTCAAGAACAACCGACAGCTGTTCGATTCAATCAGAAATACTTACCCGTTTTTTCAATTTTTATCTTCTAAACGGGTGGTAAAGTTCGCTAATGATTTTTTTTATATCTCTCTACTAAGTTTTCTTTTCTAGTATGTGACGTCATGACAGCTCATGAACCTAAAAAGATGACGGGTAGTGTTTTCGCGGTGAAAATTTGAAATGAAAAATTTAAAAGCATTTTTATTGCACTTATCGATCGAATAAAATTTTTGTAATATTTGATAGTTTATTTTTACTTTAGGATCAAATTAAGACACTTTTCAAAAAAGGTTTAAAATATGCTGTTCCGAAAAGTTAGACTTACATGCCTGGGATCAAACCCCGAACTGCTCTAAATAGGACGGCAAAGTCTTAACCAATGTGCTATCATCGCTTTAAGGTTAGCACCCTAAGGGCGTCTGTGCACTCATCCGTGATTTCACGGATCCGTCAAAAATACAAATACGAATCGAATGTATAAGTCCCGCATATTGCTAATGCGCGTGGCCGCCATTTTAGTGACGTCAGCACTAGACTGAAGTTTCGAGCTGATGGTATATTTTTATTTCGGCTGACGTCAAAATGACATCATTTCGATGCTAATGAGACATGGTTCCAGCGCAATAGCAATTTGCGGGACTTATACGTAGGTATTTGTATGACGGCCACTTCGAAGAATCACGGATACGAACCGAATACGAATGAGTGCACAAACGCCCTAAGCAAATGGCAGAAGCAATTTATTTTTTGGATTTCATATTTTCTTAGTTGAAAATAGATCGCATCAGTTAGATGTAGAAAACGTAGAAATAGTTACCAGCTGGCTGCGTTACAGGAGAATAGCATCACGTAAAATATGATTCTCTGGAACGTGTCGGGATGTCGATATAACATGTGCACTTATTGTGAAAAAATATCCTACTATAATATAAAGTATAAGAAATCAATATATGTATAGGGAAATGAGATAGGCAGCTTTTAAAGATTAAAAAAAAAATAGTTATGAGGAAGCGTGTTTCACTACGGTATCGACTCACTGGAACATAGAAGGGAACAATGTGATATGTTGTTACTGCAAGCAATTTTAACCGGCTCAATCGATTAGCTAGCTTACTCTCAGCCTTTTCATTTAATGCTCAACCTTTAAGAACGCGTCACACGCGCCTTCTAAATGTTCCCAAATCTAACTCAAATTATGCGCGAAATTCTATAATTCCACGCTTGGTACGTACTCATAACAATCAGTTCGCTATTTTACCTACCAAACATTAAATTTGAAAAGGAATTAAGAAACTATCATCGTAAAAAAAAAAGTAGCTAACATCTAAATATGCATGCAAATTGCAATCACACACTCCCACTTGCACACACACACACATACACACACGCACACAAGCACACACTCACACACGCATACACACACACACACAAGCATTCACACACTGTTGTAATTTTATTATTGTATATACCTACATTTATTCTAAATCTATTCTGTTAAAATAGTTTTAATTATAATTTTAAGTAATCTCTTTTGGCCTTCTGTTATACCTAGATTTAAATTTAAATAATAATTATGTATTTACGCTGTTGATTACTTTCAAATAAACAAAATAAAATAAATAAAATATAAAATATTCCACTAGATAAGGCGCTTTACATGTTCCGACGAACATTGGTGTCCACACTCCTGTCAATCGTAGGTAATCTTCTGTAAAAATTAAACTTGCGCGATAGCTCTGAATGAATTCACATTGGTATCTTTAGTTTCTATTGGTACTGATTCTGAGCACAACTAAATGATAGAGTACTAACTGATGCCCGCGACTTCGTCCGCGTGGATTTACATTTAACAAAATCCCGCGGGAACTATTTGATTTTCCGGGATAAAAAGCAACTTATGTGTTAATCCAGGGTATAATCTATCTCCATTCCAAATTTCATCTAAATCCGTTCAGCCGTTTTTGCGTGAAGGAGTAACAAATATACACACACACACACACACATACAAACTTTCGCCTTTATAATATTAGTCGGGATTTATGTTGTTTATAGAAGCACTTATTAAATTACATTTAATATAAAAATTATCTGCAACATTATCTGCTTCCAAACCTTGACAGTACCTACTAAGATTGACAGGAGCGCAGTCACCGATGCTCGTCAGAACATGTTGTTACTTCTCATTATGAATCGCCCCATCTAGTGGATTGGATCCACTGGATCCCATCGCTGGAGATAGGCTATTTTTTGGAAATATCAAAAATATAAATATATGCGGACCAAGTCTTGGACATCAGCTAGTATTAGGTACTTTAAAAAGTCCCACTCTTCGCCTTGGAATATACCTCTCAGTGTCATCTGGGTGACATTGCCCGCACCTACCCCGCGCGGACCACTCTCATCATTTTCTACAGGCGATGTTTACCCAATGGAAGGGGAGAGCGGGGCAATAACGCCGAGTGCGTGTTTACTTGAGAGCTATTGCATTTGTTACTCCCAAGTCCCGATACATAGATACGGCGCGGCGTTACATCTTCGATTCTATATGGACGAGTAATTCTAAAGTTTTTTTTTTAATATTAGCCATGTTAAATGACTAATATTCCTCTTTCCTCTCCAACTAAGCGTAAAGCTTGTGCTAGGAGTAGGTACGACAATAGTGCAACGGGCGGGGTTTGAACCGTCGACCTTTCGGTTTTCAGTTCACTCCTGTACCCGTTGAGCTATTGAGGCTAAAGTGCAAACTATAGACATATTTTGATGAGAGAAAGGAAAACTTAGCTGCATCTGTACATTTAAAATTCAAGGTTCTGACTGACTGATTGACTGACTTATATATCAACGCACAGCCTAAATCGCTGGTCCTAGAGACATGAAATTTGGAGGGTGTGTTCTTTGTAAAGCGTAGGTATCCACTAAGAAAGGATTTTTCGAAACTCTACCCCTAAGTGGGTTAATTGGGGGATGGAAGTTTGTATAAAAGTCCGTCATTTTTGAAGTTACATCAATGAAAATGAGGATTTAAGCTTTCGATAAAAAATAAAAAATATCTATTTCACGATTTTTGAAAATCCAACTACTAAGGGGGTTGAATAGGGGATGAAAATTTGTATGAAAGTCCGTTATTTTTCAAGTTATTTGCATAAAAATTTACATTTGGGTTTTCGGTCACAAATGAAGAAATACGCGTGTTTCAGGATTTTTGGAAATTCAACCTCATCCTCGACTTTCTAAATACCACCCGAGCGAAGCCGGGGCTGGTCATAGTGTGATACAAATGTTGAACAAATATTGTCACAAAAAGAGGTGTAAACTTTACTCATTATTTCACGAAACTTGTGGAAGAGTTTGACCACTGGATACCTGGTAAAGGAAAAATCGAGTTTTTTTTTGTTGATTTTGTTGAAAACTTTTTGTACGTCTCAGTCGATAAAGATTTGTTTTGGTTAGTTTATCCAGGAAATGTTGTAAACGATACTACGTTACTCATACCTATTATAAATGCGAAAGTGTTTGTTTGTTTGTTTATTGGTTTGTCCTTCAATCACGCAGTAGTGAAGCAACCTTTCACGGGATTTTTGAAAATTTAAATCCACGCATAGTTTAAGAAATAAACGTACTTCTTTCTTTCTTTCTTCCTCTAAACTAAATCTTTTGTGGGAAATGACACAAGGCCAAACCTCCTAGTTCCCAGCAGCCCTGCTATTCCTGGTTCTAAGGGTGAGATCTATAGAGCACATTCTGACTTTGCTTAGACTTAAGACACAGTTAAAACGAGACAGAGCTATATCTATCACATTAAGTCTGTCTTGACATGTCTACATGACTTATTAAGGCTTAATTTCGAGATTTCATTATGTATAACTCATCAATGTAATTTTTTTTTTATTAAGTTAATATTAACGTAATAAGACATTTTTAGGTTTTTCTTTGACATCATATTTTTTTTTTTGTATATTTTTCGATGTAAATTGTACTAAACGTGTAACTGATACTATTGTAAAATTGCGCGCCATTGATTGTAATTGGACTTTTTTTTAAGACCCTATGTACATACAATTTTGCAATTTTTTTTTTTTAAATATTAGCCATATTAAATGACTAATATTCCCCTTTCCTCTCCAATTAATCGTCAGGCATGTGCTAGGAGTAGGTACGACAATAGTGCAACGGGCGGGATTTGAACCGTCGACCTTTCGGTTTTCAGTCCACTCCTATACCGGTTGAGCTATTGAGGCTCGTATATTAATAAATAATCTAATCTAATCTAATCTAGTTTTAACTCAATCTTTAGTCTGAGCACAGTGAAAGTGCACTCTATAGATCTCAGCCTTACAGTGGCCACGAGAACGGCGCGGCGGCGTCCACGTTTCCTCTCCATACATCATCACAGGTAGGGTACCAACAATAGATAAACGATTTTTAAGAGGGCATAATAATATTTATATCAGGAAAAAGTGAGCATTATATGGAATAAATCATTCGGGACCATCCGTACCGGTACCGGTGTAAAAAAAACCGGCCAAGTGCGAGTCAGGCTCGCGCACCGAGAGTTCCGTAGTACAGTCGTATTTTTTTGACATTTTGCACGATAAATCAAAAACTATGATGCATAAAAAAAATAAAAATCTGTTTTAGAATCCACAGGTGAAGCCCTTTCATATGATACCCCACTTGATATAGTTATCAATTTTTTTATCAAAAAAAATTGTGTGATGTAACCATAAATTCACGGTTTTCAGATTTTTTCCCTAATGTCTGCTATAAGACCTACCTACCTGCCAAATTTCATGATTCTAGGTCAACGGGAAGTACCCCGTAGGTTTCTTGACAAACAGACAGACAGACAGACAACAAAGTGATCCTATAAGGGTCCCATTTTTCCTTTTGAGGTATGGAATCCTAAAAAATAAAATGCCACAGAGCGCCATCCGGCGACGTGTCGGAAATATTAACTCGGCATTTGAATACTTTATGATCAGTAAAAAGGGAAGATTTGAATCGCAAATGTGTTCGCATTTTAATCAAACAAGTCGAATTTCGCGCCTACCAGCTTCGTTGTTATATTTTTTATGTCGTGTTTAATCTGAATGGATTTATTTTGAGAGTATTCTGTGATGGCCTAGTAGTTTAGGACGTCCGTCTCCTAATCGGAGGTCGGGGGTTCAATCCCGTGCACGCGCCTCTAAACATTTCGGAGTTAAATAGGTAAAAATATCGCTTGCTTTAACGGCGAAGGATAACATCGTGGGGAAACCTGCATGCCTAAGAGTTCTCCATAATGGTCTCAAAGGTGTATGGAGTCTGCCAATCCGCACTTGGCCAGCGTGGTAGACTATGACCAAAACTCTTCTCACTCTAAGAGGAGACCCGTGCTCTGTAGTGAGTCGGCGATGGGTTGATCATGATGATGAGTATATTTGAACTGGTATATTGTACTACCAATTAGTTTCTTTCAGTTTGAAAACCGTTAGACGTTGGGATCCTAATGTTTTGTGATTGTGGAAGTCCTAACGAGAGACATATAAGAACCCAGCAGTGGACACCTATCGGTTGTTTTTAGGGTTCCGTACCTCAAAAGGAAAAACGGAACCCTTATAGGATCACTTTGTTGTTTGTCTGTCTGTCTGTCTGTCGGTCTGTCAAGAAACCTACAGGGTACTTCCCGTTGACCTAGAATCATGAAATTTGGCAGGTAGGTAGATCTTATAACTGGCTTTAGGAGAAAAATCTGAAAACTGTGAATTTGTGGTTACTTTACACAAACAAAAATTGTGGTCATAAACTAATAATTAGTATTTTCAATTTTCGAACTAAGATAGGTATATCAAGTGGGGTATCATATGAAAGGGTTTTACTTGTGCATTCTAAAACAGGTTTTTATTTATTTTTATGCGTCATAGTTTTTGAATCATCGTGAAAAATGTCGAAAAAATACCACTGTAATACGGAACCCTCGGTGCGCGAATCTGTTTCGCACTTGGCCGGTTTTTTTTTGCGAGCGCGATCCTAGGAGACGTAGATTTGAATCCTACCAGTTCCGCAATTTTTGATAGGTATTTAAAAATTATTTAGCTAGTATCTAATTAATAGAGTTTTCGCACCTTACCGCTATTTGTGTACCTATTGACCTACATAACAGCTGTGTACGCAGTGGCGTGCAGGTCATAGAGGCATAAATGCACTGCTTACCCCAGTTGTAAAGCTCAATGCAAAAGAGATTGCCCATTTTCTTAAGAGCTTTGAGCCCCCCCTAATATAATTGTTATGTCACCATGGTTTTAATTTTATTTTGCAGACAAATAATTAACTCTTTATATTCTGCAAACGATTTCTATTTATTCACCCTGGTTATAAAGAAATCTTATTTTTTATATTGCTGATATTGAGGTTATATTTAATTAATACTTCTTCAAAATAAATGCATGTTTACGATTCTAACTGTAATTGTACATATTTTCAATAATAGAGTGAAAAAAAGTTATAAAACATAATCGTAAAAAAATAACACATTTAAAAAAAAATTAGTTTAAGTTTTGACACGACGCCACAAATGAGGGCCCGTTCACGGGCGATCTCCTTTACATTATGACCTGCCAGTAAAGGTTCCTACCTAACTAATGCCTACCCTGGCTTCAAACCCTGTGCACGCCACTGTGTGTACGGGTAATAGAGGTACCGGCTTCGACGTTAAGCACCCAAACAAGGCTCCTCTACTTCCTATAGGGTTCTTATAAGTAGTCGTTTGGAAACTTCGGAGAGTTACGTGGAAGTATGTAAGTATACTGTTAGTGTGTTGGGAACTAGCTCTTGATAAACTTCCATTGGGATTAGCACTGAACAAGTTTTTGATTAAGTACCAACTACATTGTGGAAACTTTGTTTATGCCGAGGTATACTGTGAGCTATTGTTTGGCTGTGATAGAGTCGTGATGGTAAAGGTTTATGGTGGATTCTTGATGAGTAGCCCACTTGCAAGATCTAAATAAATAAATAAAATAAAAATCTTTTTTATTCGTATAAACTTTTACAAGTACTTACGAATGGTCGGATGCATCTACCACTGGTTCGGAATGCCTTTCCTACCGAGAAGAACCAGCAAGAAACTCGGCGGTTGCTCTTTTCAAATATTTGATATAGGTACAAGATTAATCTAAATAAATATAATATATCATCATCATCATGATCAACCCATTACCGGCTCACTACAGAGCGCGGGTCTCCTCTCAGAGGGAGAAGCGTTTTTGGCCATAGTCTACCACGCTGGCCATGTGCGGATTGGTAGACTTCACACACCTTTGAGAAAATTATGGAGAACTCTCAGGCATGCAGGTTTCCTCACGATGTTTTCCTTCACCGTTAAAGCAAATGATATTTAATTAATTAAAACGCACATAACTCCGAAAATTTAGAGGTGCGTGCCGGGGATCGAACCCCCGACCTCCGATTAGAAGGCGGACGTCCTATCACAGCTTATATATATATATATATATAAATATAATATATACTTAGGTATAATATAATTATATTAAAATAATTATTTTAAATACGTATCAAAAATTGCTGACTGGCAGGAATCGAACCCGCGTCTCCAGTAAGATACGGTTCGCGCAGTTCACAGTTTCGCATTTATAATATTAGTATGGACTAGCTTATTCCCGCGACTTCGTCCGCGTGGACTACACAAATTTCAAACCCGTATTTTACCCCCTTAGGGGTTGAATATTCAAAAACCCTTTCTTACCAGATGCTTACGTCATAGTAGCTATCTGCATGCCAAATTTTAGCCCAATCCGTCCAGTAGTTTGAGCCGTGCGTTGATAGATCAGTCAGTCAATCAGTCATTCAGTCAGTCAGTCAGTCAGTCAGTCAGTCGGTCACCTTTTCCTTTTATATATATAGATTAGACATCAAAATTCAAAAATCAAATGATTTATTCAAAATACGTAATAAATTACTCTTTTGGATTGTCAGTTGTTGGATTTGTACGATATACAGCCGTACTCAGAGTCGCTAATCGTTACTTAAGATTGAGTTAAAAAGAGACAGATTTATGTGAGAGATATAGCTCTGTCTCGTTTTAACCAAACTTAAGTAACAATTAAGCGACTCTGAGTGCAGCCGATAGTGTTGCTAATTATTACGCAAACTTAAAACTAAAGCGTCATCTACAATATTATAATCACGCAAATTTATATTTTCTTTACCTAAGTATCTAAATTCCGTGGCAGGTAAGTAGGTACTAAAAATGATTCAAATCACCGTAAAAATGTTAACCTAGTTTTGTGTTGCTATAAAGTAGGTACCTAAACATTATTGAAGCGTCGCTCTTTCCGAGACAAATTACCCCATGGTGAAACGGCGTCGTTTGTTTTAACACTAAACTGCGTTACCCTTCAAGTAAACAGTAAAATTTAATTACCCGTCGAGCCTGTGTGTCAAGATATTATCGGGGCTCAGCCCTGCGTAACTTACGACCGCTGTGGAACAGATTTTAATTACCCCTTTACCCCTTGTTATTTTTTTTTACCCGACTACAGGAAGGTGTAGAGTTTGGTAGTTATGTGTTTGTTTGTTTAATATTCCAATTATAATATGGGCACCTTCAGGACAAGAGTGAATAGGCATATTCTAAGAAAGCGCGCTCCATCTTAGGCTGCATCATCACTTGCCACCAGACCTGATTGCAGCCCAGCGCTAGTCTATAAAAAAACCGGCCAAGTGCGAATCAGGCTCGCGCAATGAGGGTTCCGTACTGCAGTCATATTTTTTTGACATTTTGCACGATAAATCAAAAGCTATGATTTCATAAAAATAAATAAAAATCTGTTTCAGAATCCACAGGTGAAGCCCTTTCATATGATACCCCACTTGATATATCTAGTTATCTTAGTTCGAAAATTGAAAATACTAATTATTAGTTTGACAACAATTTAATTTTTTTTGTGTGATGTAACCACAAATTCACAGTTTTCAGATTTTTCTCCTAAAGCCAGCTATTAGACCCAACTACCTGCCAAATTTCATGACTCTAGAGTCTAGGTCAACGGGAAGTACCCTGTAGGTTTCTTGACAGACAGACAGACAACAAAGTGATCCTATAAGGGTTCCTTTTTTCCTTTTGAGGTACGGAACCCTAAAAAAAACCTGTGCTGAAGTAGTAAGTCGGTGATGGGTTGATCATGTTGGAGGACGAGTATAGTAGGTACGTAATTACGTAGGTCCACTACAAAAGATCGAGTCTAGATTTGTTTGAGATTCGAGTGCTTCGTGAAAGGCCGTCGTTAATATCTGCCGGCGGGGCGTGCCTTATCTCTGTAGATGGAGCAAGACGGAACCCCCTAATGGTGGAGCCACAACATTCTGTATATATAAAAGGAAAAGGTAACTGACTGACTGACTGATCTATTAACCAACGCACAGCTCAAGCTACTGGACGGATCAGGCTGAAATTTTGCATGCAGATAGCTGTTATGACGTAGGAACCCGCTAAGAAAGGATTTTTGAAAATTCAAGCCCTAAGGGGGTGAAATAGGGGTTTGAAATTTGTGTAGTCCACGCGGACGAAGTCGCGAGCATAAGCTAGTTCCGTATAAAATACAGGTCTATTTTACAAAGCTAATAAGTCACTACTAATATTATATAATAATTATGCCAAAGCAATAGAGAGAGAGCCAGCTCGTGCCAGACCTTCGTTATTTTATAAAAGCTGTAAGTTTATCTGCGTACTTATTTGTCTTCAACACGAGAAGACACGATCAGTGACTATGAATTTTGAATCATGGTGGCTTTGGGTGATAACAGGTGATAGGGATGTAAAAAATCTTACGTCGAAGTATAAAGCCTAAATTATTTACATTTTTTTTGAAATAGTATTAGAAATCACGTCATGCATTGCCAGACACTTAGTATGTTAGCAACCCCCTGCCAGACATACTTAAAGATTAATAAATTTAAAAAAAAATTGATAAATTGTTAAAGTAAAAAAAGTTACGTTCAGTAAATTGTTAAAGTTTACGGGTGTCTGGCAGGGGGTTGCCACCAGTGGCGTGCACAGGTTTGAAGCCAGGGTAGGCACTAGTTAGCTAGGAACCTGTTTATTGGCAGGTCAAAATGAAAAATATGCATTGAGCGATTACAACTGGGGTAAGCAGTGCATTTATGCCTCTATGACCTGCACGCCCCTGGTTGCCACCATACTAAGCGTCTGGATTGCCAGTCACTTAGCCATGCATCGACATGGCGTGATTTCTAATACTACTCCTAGAAAAAATAATTGGACTATATACTTTGACCTGTTACCTCCTAAAGCCACCATGATCATAACTTCGTAGTCGCTGATCTTTCCTTCCTGTGTTGGGGACAATACGCAGAGAAACTTTCAACTTTTATAAAATAAGGAAGGTCTGGCACTCGCTGGCTCAGTTTATAAAGTTGACGATGCTTTGACCTTCAATTTTTTTTTTAAATTAAAGATATATGTATTTTTTTAATACTCTGAATTAAAATATACTCGGTAACTTATATCAATAACTAATTAAATATTCCATAAATTGATTAAAAAATTAATATTGTTGGTCATAAGATCTTCCATAACGGCTCCTCTGGGCTTCTGGGTTGTTGCTTCGTCTTCCAGGCGTAGCGCTCGCCGTACTGGTCAGAAATTGCATAATTTATCTACTTGCATTCAGATTTTAATTAATTTTTCTGTTATATCGATGTTATAATATTATGTTAAAGTAACAAAAATACTCGTGTACGAAATACGAATAAACGAAACAAACAAAGATTCCGACGAATTGAGAATCTCATCCTTTTTTGAAGTCGGTTAAAAATAAACGACCTCAGGTATTTAGTATCTACTGACGCCATCTAGCGGGCAATAGTATTTTTTTTATTTTTTAGTATTATTTATTAGTATACATGAACATATTTTAAAGTAACAAACCCGGACAAATATTTTAAAACTATACTTAATAACTAAACCAGAAAAGTCTAAAAGTTACAAATTGGTTATCAACGCCACAACGGAGAGATTGACACAATTTTTTGCGAGAATAATATTGTTAAAGACTTGGAAAGTGACATCGCTACCTACCGGTATATCGGTTCCTCAAACTATGTACGCAGCTCATTGCCACTTCAACTTCCCACCCCGAGATTTTGTTGATTACTCTGGTTCTTCTGCAGATCGCCTTATTACTAGTTCAAAGCCGAACCAGAAAATTGTCCGCCAAGTGTGGCTACACTCTAACATAATTTTTTTATTGCCTTTACTAAACTCGTTCAACTTTTTCTTTTGGATCATTGATTAAACTGATAAAAAATGAAGATGGAGTGGCTTTTAAAATTAAAATTCAATTTAATATATCTCTGTTAAACAGTATACTTAGTCACTATCTTCTAAATAAGTACAATGTTTCGTTATTATAATATTATGCTCGCGACTTCGTCCGCGTGGACTTCACAAATTTCAAAGTATTCAAACCCCTATTCCACGCCCTTAGGAGTTGAATTTTCAAAAATCCTTTCTTAGCGGAGGCCTACGTCATAATAGCTATCTGCATGCCAAATTTCAGCCCGATCCGTCCAGTAGTTTGAGCTGTGCGTTGATAGATCAGTCAGCCAGTCAGTCAGTCACCTTTTCCTTTTATATATTTAGATAACCTCAGTGCCTCCTCGAGTGCGTTGGTATCCATGAACTTCTCATGAAAAAAAAGGTTTCCTCAAGATGTTTTCCTTCACCATTATAGCAAGTTAAATTGCACATAGCTCTAAAAAGTTAGAGATGTGTACTTGGGATCGAACCCACGACCTCCCGAAAGAAGGCTAACTAGGCTATCACCGCTTTTGAGAGAAGTATGGCAGCTGTATTTTGTACTGCGAGTGTGTATTATTTAGTCATATTTTTGATCGTACTGGCACGTACGACTTCTAAGCTCTGAGGCGCAGCAGAAGTCAATTAGGGGCATTATGTGTCGGTACGAGTGTACAATTACCATTTATTTATTTATTTTTCGGTACGTGGTACACAATATATAAAATAATGTAAAATTTTCTTATTGTGCTATTAAACCATATTATCATAAGAAAGCTCAGAGTCACTCAGCGGGCGATTAGAGCTATGCTTGGAGTTTCTCTACGTGATTAAATCAGAAATGAGGAGTTCCGTAGAAGAACTAGAGTAACCGACATAGCTCAACGGGTTGCGAAGCTGAAGTGGCAATGGTCAGGGCACATAGTTCGTAAAACCGATAGGGGTCCCAAGGTGCTGGAATGGCGACCTCGCACCGGAAGTCGCAGCGTTGGAAGAGTCCCCACTAGGTGGACGGACGACATCAGACGAGTCGCAGGGAGCCGCTGGATTCAGGCGGCGCAAGACCGTGACGTATGGAAGTCCCTATACCGATGTCCTGCAGTGGCCGTCAATCGGTTGATAATGATGATGATGCTTGTAAATATGTTTTGACCGACTTTTTTTGACAGAGTTTATAAACTAAAATGGGGTAAAAATGTGAATATTTAGTCCAAATTAAATAAACAGTAAATTATGTCTATCATAATTTTCTTACTCTACCTACGCACCTTAGATTCAGGATATTAGACGCATAAACAGAAAAATATAAGTACCTACCCATCGTTAGATAATACGCTCGCTCTTATAACTTATGGCCTTAATTTGCGTGTTTTATGTCTGCACATATCTAATTTTCCCTCTGCGAGAGGCGTGCGTGAGAAATGGATCCCCCGCGTCTTAGTGACATGTCGGGCATTTTTTTTTTCGGGAAATATACGCCGTATATCTTTCGGGAGCGACTGAAGATTTGGGTGACAAGTTAATCATATAGAGACCTTTTAAAATAATTCTTCTTCCGTCTATGGAGGAGTTTGTACGTACCTTTTTATATTTTTTTTATAGACTTTTGACGACCTCCCTGGCGCAGTGGTAAGCGCTGTGTTATTAGTGGGATATCCTGGGTTCAATTCCTGGCAGGGGTCCCTAAATTTCTGGTCTATTCTGGTGGGAGTCTTCGGCCGTGGCTAGTTACCACCCTCCTGGCTAAGCCGTGCCGCCAAACGATTTAGGGGTTGATTTTCAAAAATCCTTTCTTAGCGGATACCTACGTCATAACAGCTATCTGCATGCTAAATTTCAGCCCGATCCGTCCAGTAGTTTGAGCTAATGCGTTGATAGATCAGTCAGTCAGTCAGTCAGTCACCTTTTCCTTTTATATATTTAGATTTACATTTTTAGGGCATTTGTGCACTCATCCGTATTCGGGTCGTATTTGTGATTCTTCGAAATGGCCCTCGTACAAATACATACTCATTCGATTCGTAATTTTACGAAATCCGTGATTTCAGGGATTAATGCACAAACGCCCTTATACTTATAATATTAATTTACCATATTCATCTTCATTGCGCGTCACGTAGGTCGTGCCTTATCTCTCCTTAATCTTGGCAAAGGACGCTTAACATCGGATGAGAGACGACCCTATTTCTGATGCACAGAGTAATGTATCGTTAGACAAAGTGTACCTACATACTGATAAGTAGGACTGTTTCTTCCTGACCTTATCCCACGCTACGAGGGGTAGGTTCTCCTTCCACTAACACGGATGACAGACATCCGTCAATCATTATCCGCCCCGTTTACACGCATATCAACTAAGATAAGATTAGTCAACTATGCAAGAGATATAATTGTTGTTTATGTATTTTATGTCTTTTTTCTTGTACCTTTATTTGTATTTAAATTTATTATTAATTATCTAGTCAGTGTAAGTGGCACTGCCGTTCTAATAAGATATTAAAAAAAAAAAAAAAAATTGTGCACACTTGTGTGCTCGCAGGTTTACTTTATTTCTTCACTCCCATAATCTGAAGAGATATCAATCCGACATGACCGGAGAGGGATCAGGCTCGGCAACATTACGTGTTCTCTTAGGCATGGAGATATTTATCATACTAACTTTCCAAATCCGGCCTACTACTGAGAATTTCTTTATATTATAACGTATTGGCTTAATCCGGGAATCGAAGCCGGGACCTCATATTGGTTGCCAAATAAGGTAAACCAACAACGTAGTAATTCAAAATTAAAACTCATTTTGAGCCTTCTTAAATACGTTTTTATTCGTGTAATAATGAAATTAGGTTGTTTATTCGTATAATTTTTAAATTCGAAATCTGGTCAGAAACCTGGATTGCACAAAGGTTAGGAATCATCAAGACATAGCTACCTATTTCCGTACGACACGAATCTCTAGCGGCAAAGCACATTAACGAAATTAAACCTCAAACTATTTTCGCTACTGTTAGAGAATGGGCAAGTTATGAGCCATAATAACCGAAATGCATGCAACTCTGAACAGCCATCATAATAATTGCATTATTGGAATTTGTCGTAGAATTTTGCTAGGAAACGCTACGACGTAGTATGTTTGCTACACGTTTGCTACGAGCGTATCACGTTTCGAGGAATTTAATATTGTTTAATGTGGTTAAACACTGAGACTCTGAATTCTTGTTAGACGTCTTCACTATAATTTTCGTAGAATCTATTACATTATGTAATAGACTTGCAACTTAAATTGCCTGTATTTCTTAGTAATATATTGACGGCTTCCCTTGTGCAGTGGCGAGTCTCTTATATAAGAGGTCCCGCGTTGAATGCCCGGCAAATTGTTACAAAGCCGTATTATGCATAAAGTACCGGTTATTATCAATTTAGACGAAAATTGGTATGTAAATAAATAAATAAATAAATAAAAATCTTTTTTATTCGAATAAACTTTTACAAGTACTAACGAATAGTCGGATGCATCTACAACTGGTTCAAAATGCCTTTCCTACCGAGAAGAACCAGCAAGAAACTCGGCGGTTGCTCTTTTCAAATCTACACTAATATTATAAAGAGGAAAACTTTGTTTGTTTGTTTGTACTGAATAGGCTCAAAAACTACTGGACCGATTTTAAAAATTCTTTCACCATTCGAAAGCTACATTATCCACGAGTAACATAGGCTATATTTTATTTTGGAAAAAAATAGGGTTCCGTAAGATATTTGGGTTTTTCGGACACAAGGTGTAAAAAATCAACCAGAAAAGTTACTTATTTTGCGTACGCTGCCTAAACTATAAAAGATAGAACCATAAAATGTTCTAATTAATTGTAGATCTTATAAATATCTACAAAAAAGTCCGCGACACACTATACCCATCTATGTCGAGTGAGGCACAGCAACCATTTTTTTATTTAAAAATCTTGAATTTTTTTTGGACTACATTTAAACGCGTTTATTTTACTCATGCTATTAATCCTTATCAAAATAAATGATTTCATCACTAAGAACAGTTTATGGAGATAATATTTGGTCTTCGAATGATTAAAATTGGACGTTTGGTTTTGAAGTTATAGCGAAATTAAAATATTACGATTTCTGCTGCACGGCCCGTTGTATTATATAAAGAGGTAATGTCGTTAAGTTTGTTTGTAGGGGGTAATCTTTAGAACTACTGAACCGATTTTAAAAATTCTTTCACCAGTAGAAAGCTACATTATTCCTGAGTGACATAGGCTATACGGGATCTTTAAAAACCTAAATCTACGCGGGCGAAGCCGCGGGGATCAGCTAGTATTTGATATAGGTACAAGATTATGCCATGTATAAAATAGTATTTGCAGTCTTGTGCGTTGCTGGAACGAGCTGCAGGTCAAATCCACGCTCTTTTATCATTTAGATAATCTTCAATTGTGTAATATGCTTTTTTCAGGAGCATATTTTGAATAGATTTTTTAAACTTGTGCAAAGGTAAGTCCAAAATAGTTTGCGGGATTTTATTATAAAAGGTACATACATATAAAAGGTGTAGGGGACATAGGATACCAACGTTTTATACCGGAAGATCACAGAATCCCCACGGGGTTTTTAAAAACTAGATCCACGCGGACGAAGGCGCGGGCGTCATATCTAAATATATAAAAAGGTAAGGTGCCTGACTAACTTCGTCCGTGTGGACTACACAATTTGTAAACCCCCATTTCACCCCCTTAGGGGTTGAATTTTAAAAATCCTTTCTTAGCGGATGCCTAGGTCATAATAGCTATCTGCATGCCCAATTTCAGCCCTATCCGTCCTGTAGTTTGAGTTGTGCGTTGATAGATCAGTTAATCAGTCAGTCAGTGAGTCAGTCAGCCACCTTTTCCTTTTATATATTTAGATTTTGCTTACAGATTTCTTAGTACAATCAAATGCTTTAACTTAAACCCGGGGCTAAAGATACGTCTAAGTAGATTAACTTTGAACACAGTTTCAGGGCTTTTCGGATCAAAGTCTAACACAATTTGTTCGCCGCCATTGCCCCAACCTGTCACTACACAGCTAAACGGATCCTCTTACAAGCCGGTTACAAGTTTAAACTTGATTTGTCATGTTGACTTAACACAGTTAGATAAGATACTACGGGCTACGTAACTACATTATCCTAAGGCCTCGTTTACGGAGACGCGGGGCGTCGCGCGTTGCGATGGGCGGCGCGGCCCGCACTGAATTTAAACATATGGTGTTGTATTAGTGCGTTTAAAGCAATTTTATACGCGTTTGTTTGAGATGGAGCGTTTTCTAAGGCCGAGCCCGCGGATGGCATCGACGCGTAACACGCGGCGTTCATCGTGGCGGCGCACGCAGCGGCAATTCTGGATGAAGCGATGCCCGCAGCGGAACCTTCTGCGAGTCTTTATTTGGAAATCGCACAACGCAGACGCGCCCGCTGCGTGTAACGCCGCGAGCACAGCGGCGGGCACCGCCACTCTTCCCGCCTCGCATCTCTATGAACAACATCGTATATGTTTGTGATTACGCGTGCGATGCTAAGTGCCGCTTCACGCGCCGCCTCACCATAAGCAAAAAAACGTACGACGCGCCGCGAGACGCAACGCCACAGCGACGCGCGACGCCCTGCGTCTCCGTAAACGAGGTCTAAGGGTCCAAGAGCAATTAAAACTAATATTATATACCTATCTAGATTATGCCCGCGACTTTGTCTGCGTGAAATGCACAAATTTCAAACCTCTATTTTACCCCATCATGGGTTAAATTTTTGAAAATCCTTACATAATATGTCTACGTCTAAAAGCTATGTGCATGCCTTTCAGCGAGATCCGTCCAGTAGCTGTGCGTTGATAGATCAGTCAGTCAGTCCGTCAGTCAGTTCTTCCAAAGCCAATCCATACTTAGTAGGTAGGTATAAACCAAGAGCGATCCGTACTAATATTTTGATTGCGAAAGTGTGTCTGTCTGTCCTTTCAGGGTCCATCCATTATTCGATTTTGATGCAAGATACAGAGCCAGCTTACATCCGGGGGACACACAAAGGCTACTTTGTCCCAGAAAATTAAAGAGTTCCCACGATTTGACTAAAAATCACGCGGTACACCTGCGTGATTTTCGTCGTGGGCATTATTTACTTAGATACATAATATAATGTAAGAATTCAATTTTGAACATTTTATTTATTTACCTCTGCTAAAATAGGTGAGTAGGTATATTACGTAACAGATCGAGACGGCAATCCTCTGATCGGCGGTTCTGGTGCTGCAAATGTTCATGGGCGGCGGTAATCACTTAACATCAGGTCCCGCCTGCTCGTTTGCTCGCTATCTCTATTTAAAAAAAAACTGGGTGGGGACGCCCGCACACCCACATAGCCCTGGCGCTAACCCGGTGCGGGATAGCGTCGGTGACGTGCGGGGTGTCTCCCCGCCTCATACCCCGATTGCCATCTCAACCTGTCGCGCACTATATTATCTGGAAAAGCAACCTTAGTGAACTAATTAGAATCAATAATGCGGCTATTATCAGTGGCGTGCACAGGGTTTGAAGCTAGGGTAGGCGTTAGTTAGGTAGGAACCTGTTTACTGGCAGGTCATAATGAAAATATGCATCGAGCTATTACAACTGGGGTAAGCACTGCGTTTATGCCTCTATGACCTGCACGCTACTGGCTATTATGTGACTATCCTAGATTTGGGAGGCCACAGAAGTTTAATATTAATATTTTTAGATCTGGAACACTTCGAAAAGAATTTTTTAAAACATAAGACCTGCTTCGTTTGACCTAGATACGACGAAAACAGTTACAGCGGCACTGCATTACAAGTAAAGGAGAATAGAATAGAATCACGTAAAATATTATGATTCTATCGAACGTGCCTTCTATTCCGTTTTGGATCTATAACTATCTTTATATTATACACCTGTGCTGTTCGTTGCACAAAGGCTGGCACGCAGACTGATGCGATTTTTTTCATAGAACAGAGTAGACTGCAATCTCAACATTATACTGTATAAATTGTTTAGGTATCAAATTCAAAGTCAAATGCATACTATACTATAATATTATAAATGCGAAAGTGTGTCTGTCTGTCTGTCTGCTAGCTTTTCACGGCCCAACCGTTCAACCGATTTTGACGAAATTTGGTACAGAGACAGCTTGCATCCCGGGGAAGGACATAGGCTACTTTTTATCCCGGAAAATTAAAGAGTTCCCACGGGATTTTTAAAAACCTATATTCACGTAATACATTACTCTTTTTGATGGTCAGATGTTGGATATCATCATCATCAATCGATAGATATCTTGTGGCGCCTGAATCCAGCGGCTCCCTGTGACTCGTTTGATATCGTCCGTCCACCCAGTGGGGATCTTCCGGTGCAAGATCACCATTCAAGCACCTTGAGACTATACAGGATGTAACCAGAACGCTAGCAAAAATTTAGGGTTATTGTTAAAGTACTTAAACACAATCACCAAACCAATAACCATTTGCCTCGTTTTGTATTTTTAGTGCTTTAGTATTTTTCAAACCCGCAATGTATAGCGTGTCGATGCCCTCCCAAGCGCAAGACCGTGGCGTGCGGAAGTCCCTATAAGAGACCTATGTCCAGCAGTGGACGTCTATCAGTTGGTTATGATAACTTTGATTTCAGGTTAAATTTTTATTTTGCGGGACGATTTTTCCTGACAAAGCTTTCAAACCAAAAAATTAGAGCTATCATTGAACGAGTGTCCAGTGGAATTATTGAAACATTCTGCTCAGAGAAAGTTAAATTGAAAGTTAAATCTCAAGGTGGCAGTGCCATGCGGATGAGTGACTTTATTTATCTGTCGGCTAAGATATTAAAACCTAACACAGTAACAGATAGGATAAGATACATTACCTTTAAACTATCGTGAGTGTATATTTCCTTTTACCGCGCACGGTACGCGTACGGAAGATACGGAACTTTCGTTTGCGAGTCGGACTTCAACATACGTGTAGAAACTTTTTTTTTTTACTTTTTAGTGGCTTTAGACTGTCGCCCTCTTAAGTTAAGAATATCTTCCATACTAGCTGCTGAAAATAAGATTCGAATAAAACAAAATTATAGCTCTATGCTAATCTTAAATCTCCTTGGCATAGCCTTTTATGTTATCTTAATAATTGTCATTTTTACTCGCGGACAGCGGGATCACAAGTTTTATTAACTTAGGGTACGCTTACACGGGCAATTTAAATCCCGCAATTCCAAGCAATTTAGTCAATTATGACGTCACGACCACATGAACCAATTTACAGCTATACTCAAGCAATCTGGAGCAATTATTTTGCTTGATTTAGGTTTTTTAAAATCCCGTGAAAACTTATTGATTTTCCGGGATAAAAAGTAGCCTAAATCACTCTCCAGTTCTTTAACTACATATATCCATGCAAAGATCACGTCGATCCGTTGCACCGTTGCGACGTGATTGAAGGACAAACCAACAAACCAATAAACCAACAAACAAACACACTTTCGCATTTATAATAAGGGTAGGTAGGTACTGATTACATTTCTCTGGAATTTTCTGGTATTGCACTCATATAGTTATTATGCTAGGATCTGAAAACAATTACTCATATTATAATCTGAAGTTGCATATAATGTTGTAACTAATATGTAATTTATATTTTTAACTCGGGAAATGAGCAGGAAAACAAACACAAAATATACAAAAGGAAGTGAAGTTGGGAAAAATCAGTTCTTCCGTATAAAGAAATACCACCGGGCGACCGAACGGGATTCTTAAAGTAATACAAAATACAATTTAACTTCCCCAGAACACAAAACATTTTCATTTCCAAAGAGTTTCCTGAAGGATTGTAACAAATTGAATCTCACGCCCGCTCAATCCTTTATTTCAGCGGCTGTAATGCGACTGGAATATTATTAATCGAAATAACCGCCCGCCCGCCCTGCCTCCCCCTTTACCATTTCATCGTTTTGATTACTCAGGTAAATGTGCCACCTGTTATGAAGACCATAAGCGCAACCAGCGATATTATTAGTATCTACAGGATTTGTAATAAACTAGCTTATGCTTGCGACTTCGTCCGCGTGAACTACACAAATCTTGAACCTCTATTTTACCCGCCTAATGAGTTGAATTTTCAAAAATCCTTTCTTAGCGGATGCAGTTACGTCATAATAGCTATCTGCATGCTAAATTTCAGCCCCATCCGTCCAGTAGTTTGAGCTGTGTGTTGATAGATCAGCCAGTCAGTCAGTCAGTCACCTTTTCCTTTTATATATTTTGATTTTAGTTCCAAAATATTTAATTTCTATTCTAAACGGTCGCACTGTATATGACAATGTAGTCCAAAAAATATAAAAGTCGATCTTTATAGAGTTTTGGTTGGAAGTAGTACCACAGAATAAAAATAATTCCTTTAAATGACAATGTTACAGTTACGTGAACTTAAAAATAAAGATACTGGTAAGTAGGTAACTACTTATTTTCTGTTAGGTAAGCATAGCAAAAAAATATTTTCTTTTATCTGTTTAAATATTACTGTGGTTTGCTAACAATTGAGAAAAAACAGTCAATGAAAAAACGGCGAATTCTTTTTGTAACAAAAACCCTTTCTATCGAAAAACCGCTTCCGGATTCCGGTTAACAAATAACCGAACGCCGGAACGCGTTATATTTCGCAATCTCCACAACAGCCAAACAATGTAATAATATTCAGCCCCAGGCGTTCAGGGCAGGGTCATCGATAGTCATTATCGGGAAAGCGGGACTAAGACTGGAGGCACACGATGCGTTGCGGCGCCGCACCGCAAAGATTTCACTATATCAGCGGGCACACGAGCGGTGCGGCGCCGCAACGTTGTTATGTCGCAGCGGCGCCGTAGCAGCGTTGGACAGTGTCTTTCCTTGTGACGCATAAACAACTGAGCGGTGCCGCTCCGACGTCGCAACGCATTCACCCTTCCCCGCCTCGTCTCGGTGGTTGCAAGTCCGGAGCGGCGCCGGAGCGCATCGTGTGACATGCCACAGATATTTCTATGTAAGACGACGTAGCGACACTGCTCCGGCGCCGCATCGCCGCCGCCGCAACACACCGTGTGCCCCCGCTCTAAGGCGCCATCTCCACGGACCAGAGAATCGCAACGAATCCGTTCTACTATCGTGGGTACAGACGTTTATACTCGGTGATCGTGGGTTACGATAATTCCGCCACCGTGTCGTTGCGACTCGACAACGAAACGCCACGAGACCGCAACGGATTGCCACGTGACGTGGCCACAACGCCTCGTTGCGCCTCTCATCAGTCCGGTATGACCGCGAGACTCGACGTTATCGTGGCGAGACTATCACTGCGAGATGCAACGAGTCCACGACGTCATGCTCGTTCAAACTCCAGAGTCACTCGTTGTATGGCCGCGATTATATCGCCCCGTGGAAATTGACACAAGAGTTGTATAATTTATTTATTTATTCAGATACAAGTTAGCCCTTGACTGCAATCTCACCTGGTGGTAACTGACAATGCAGTCTAAGATGGAAGCGGGCTAACCTGGAGGGGATATGGTAGTTTTTAAAAAACCTTTTGGTTTCTACACGGCATCGTACCAAAACGCTAAATCGCTTGGTGGCACGGCTTTGCCGGTAGGGTGGCAACTAGCCACAGCCAAAGCCTCCCACCAGACCAGACCAGAAATGTAGAAATTTTAAAATTGCAAATCCCTGCTAGGAATCGAACCCGGGACCTCCCATTAATAAGGTCGTCAAATGAGGTGGCACGGCGAGACTATCGCTGCGATCATCTCTCCCGTGGAGATGGCGCCTAAGAACTGCCCCTGTCCCGGCGGGACCTTTACAGAGGTCTCGTCCCGACGCGTTCTATAACTATGCTAATGTTATTTGCGCCAGTGGGTTTCAAAATCGGTATCCACTAACTTGCGTACACTTTAACCCAGCAGCTCCCAAACTGTTGATCGCAAACTTTGAGCCCCAATAGCTCAACCGGTAAAGGAGTGGACTGAAAACCGAAAGGTCGACGGTTCAAACCCCGCCCGTTGCACTATTGTCGTACCTACTCCTAGCACAAGCTTCACGCTTAGTTGGAGAGGAAAAAGCGGAATATTAGTCATTTAACATGGCTAATGTTCTTTTATTAAAAAAAAAAAAAAAAACTCACTAAAAACAAGCTAGCTAAATATTTTAAATACATATCAAAAATTGCGGAACCGGCAGGATTTCAACCTGCTTCTTCTGTGTTTCGTGCCCGACATAGCCCGATATAGGCTACTATTTGTTTCCGAAAAACAAAGAGTTTCCACAGGATTTTTAGAAAACCTGGCGGGTCAGTCGCGGGCCAGTCGCGGGCATCGTCTTGTATCTTCTATTTTTTACTATTTTGAAGTTTGGGAAGCGCTGCACGCTGGTGTAAAGGCAGGAACGGTACCACCCCTTGCAACTATTATCCCGCGTGGAAAGATTTGAGCTATATTGGTTTACCGTTATGAATTCCAATGGGTATAAATCAGTATAAATGGTAAAAATGTATATCAGAACTTCAGAAGGGCTTAGTAAACGTTAAAAGCTACAACACAATAATATTATAATATAAGCACTTAATTGAATTTATTTTTTAATCTTATTCTTAAGTAGACATTCATTTGTCTTTAAATCAATAAGAATGTGTGAATTCAGTGTCAAGCATTATCATAGAAAGGCAAAACTGCGATTCGCACTTTGGATATACCCTGGTCCAAAGGTTCTATCGCCATTCAGCGTGGCAATGCTGCGAGTTTGATACCTTGATACCTTGCACCTATAGTCCGCGACAGGGCGAGATGGCAATTGGGGTATGAGGCAGGGGATGCCCCGCACACCCGCACGTCACCCGCGCTCGACCGCACTGGATCAGCGCGGTGGCTGTGTGGGTGTGCGGGGCGTTCCCTCCCCGATTGCCATCTCGACCTGTCGCGTACACTTCCTTTGACCCACGGGCAATCAGAGGTAGACCTTTCAATTGGCGAAGTGATTAAGAATTAAATTGTTTTAATTGATGACTCTCTTTACTTAATTTATTTAAAAGGCCCTATAAGATTATTTATTGAGCGTGGCAAAACCTTAGTGTTATCTTGGTATTAATTATGAGGTTTATGAAAAAAACACATAAAAGTTACAGAGTACTAATTCTTTGTCGCATAAAAGTACCAACCCAACAAACTCAATCTAATTGAGAAAAATAATTGTAGTACTGAATTACTAAGTCACATCATGTATCCTCAGAGGAAAGCAAATAAACTCATCTCCTCAGACTTTTAATTGGAAGACACCGCACGAGATGAAAACAATAAAAATGTTTAGCTCGCGTAAGCATTGTGTGTAGAATAACAATAGACCACATCTGCACATTTATGTGTCACGTATACAGCACTATTCAGTTGATCGAAAAACTTTTCCAATACCAATGACGAGAACTTGCGTGGATACGTTTGTCGTGAAACTACAGCTGATTTTTAAAGATAAAATAGTTAATTCACAAGAGATAAAAATGACCCTATTGCATGTAGAACAACAATACACCACATGTGCACATTTATGTGTCACGTATACAGCACTATTCAGTTGACCGAAAAACTTTTCCAATAGCAATGACGAGAACTTGCGTGGATACGTTTGTCGTGAAATTACAGCTGATTTTTAAAGATAAAATAGATAATTCACAAGAGATAAAAATGACCCTATTGCATGTAGAACAACAATACACCACATGTGCACATTTATGTGTCACGTATACAGCACTATTCAGTTGATCGAAAAACTTTCCCAATACCAATGACGAGAACTTGCGTGGATATTTTTACCGTGAAACTACAGCTTATTTTTAAAGGTAAATAGGTAATTTACAAGAGATAAAATGACATTTTAGCCCTCATTGCATATAGAATAACAGTAGACCACATCTGCACATTTATGTGTCACGTATGCAGCACTATTCAGTTGATCGAAAAACTTTTCCAATACCAATGACGAGAACTTGCGTGGATATTTTTACCGTGAAACTACAGCTTATTTTTAAAGGTAAATAGGTAATTTACAAGAGATAAAATGACATTTTGGCCCTCATTGAATGTAGAATAACTATAGACCACATTTGCACACGTATGTGTCACGTATACAGCACTATTCAATTAATCAAAAAACTTTTCCAATACCAATAACGAGGACTTGCGTGGATATTATTGCCGTGAAACTACACCTTATTTTTAAAGGTAAATTGGTAATTTACAAGAGATAAAATGACATTTTAGCCCTCATTGCATGTAGAATAACTATAGACCACATCTGCACATTTATGTGTCAAGTATACAGCACTATTCAGTTGATCGAAAAACTTTTCCAATACCAATGACGAGAACTTGCGTGGATATTTTGCCGTGAAACTACAGCTTATTTTTAATGGTTTTTTTTTCTTCTTTTTTTGACGGGGCTTTATCGCATTGCGATTTTTTTAAAGGTAAATAGGTAATTTACAAGATATAAAATGTCATAAATTTAGCCGCCATTGCATGTAGAATAATAATAGACCACGTCTGCATACTTTATGTCTCACGTAGGTATATAGCACAGCACTATCGCACTATTCAGTTAATCGAAAAATCTTTTTTAATACCAGTTACCAGCACAAGTTGATGATGGAACCTGCGTGGATACTTTATCCGTGAAACTACAAATAGATTCTTTTTTTTTTTTTAATTTTATGGGTGCTTTGCATGGTATATTATCCTTATTATCCGTACTTTGTGACTGTCTGCTAGCTTTTCATGGCCCATCCGTTAAACCAGTTTTCAGAGGTACAGAAATTGCTTACATCTCTAGGACGGAGTCAGGCTACTTTTTGTCCCGAAAAATCAAAAAGTTCCCTTGGAATTTACAAAAACTCTAAATCCACGGAGTTATAACATAAATGACCCGTATTGTACGTAGAATAGCAATAGACCACGTCTTCACATTTATGATCTTGCACTTTTGTGAAAATTTATAATTTTGCTTTTTAAAATTTATTATTTTCAACAATTTTTGTAAGTATGTTTATGTTAGTTTGTACTCGTAGTTTAATTGGTGTAATTGGCTTTATGGCCGTTCTAATTAAATAATAAATAAATAATCCACTGAAATCATCCCAATCGTCATATCTGCGAATGAGTTGATCCCAGTCAGCCTCGCTCACCATCTGAGGCGACTGGGGTTCCGTGGCAGTTCGCTCGCAGCCAGGATGCAAAAAGCGGTCTTGCTGGACTCGGCTAGGATAGTCCGCCGATTTCTTCACCTGTCGCCCTGACCCCCGGCCGTTTGGTCTCCCCTGCCGGGGTGTAATCCTCCGCCCGGTACAAATATGTATGTATGTAATGTTTATGTAGGTTTATTTATTTTTATGTATGTAAGTAGGTATATTATATCTCTTTTGGCTTTTATATGTATCTATTTTGTACACGGGCGTGAAAGTAGATGTATATCCATAATAATAATGTTTCACGTAGGTACTAGGTATACAGCACTATACCTACAGTTGATCGAAAAACTTTTTCAATACCAGTGATGTTGATGATAGCAGATTGTACGTGGAACCTGCTTGGATACTTTTGCCGTGAAACTACACCTTGCGAATAGTTTGAAAGATATAACTTCTCTGAACTTTGAAGTAAGTATATTTTTACACACAACACTTCAGAGTATTTTTAGCAGAAAATAAGTACCTAAGTAGTTTTAGCGTTTAATAGTTTTAGCGTTTAGTTTCTTGCTGGTTCTTCTCGGTAGGAAAGGCATTCCGAACCAGTGGTAGATGCATTCGACTATTCGTAAGTGCTTGTAAAATAAAAAAAGTTTTTTTTTTTTTTTTTAACTATCGTGAGTGATTTCTATTATAATAATTGGCGACTACATTTAGTAAGTAATATTTTCAGAATTAAGTTTTATTTTTAAATGTATTAGTGTAAGTAGCCGTTAGTTAATTTAATAAATAAAATAAAATAAAAATAAATTATACCTATGTATAAAATATCTCTCAAATGCTATACCTACTCACGTATTTATTTAGTCGACGTTAGCTCGACTAGTTTCTATTAATTAGCCCGACTATTTTATACCTAGTAGTAGATACTGATAGTACGCGACAGGTGGAGATGGCAATCGGGGTATGAGGTGGTGGGACGCCCCGCACACCCGCACATCACCCGCGCTCGCCCGCACCAAGTTAGCGCGGGGGCTGTGCGGTCCTTTCCCGATTTCCATCTCGACCTCTTGCATCCTATTGGTATGGTTTTTTTTAACAGCAACTTTAAGTTAGGTATCTACCCCGCAAGTAAGACATTCATAAACGGACAAAATGTAAAAAAAACCTGTAGTTCCATATGGACAAAGTCGCGGGCATCATCTAAGTATTAGTAGGTACAGGGATAGCTTTCATCCTGAAGACGGTTATAGAGCTAGCGGGCACTCCGGATAATTTCCGTACGTTTTTTTTCCTTAAAATTTGTGAACTATAGAACTCCAAACAAGTGCGCGCAATGCAGAATTAATTTCGGACCGGATCTTGATAGATTAAAATTCAAATTTGCCGATATTTAAACTCACCGCAACGTGGTGCGCGCTAGCTCTTAGGCTAGTTTTTATCTCGGAAAATCAAAGAGTGCGGATCAAGTCGTGGGCATCATTCATCAGCTTTAATAATAAACAACTGCAAAACTCAAAATATAATAAATCAACTAAATATAAAATCAATCACCGAAAACTTAAAAAGAGCAACCGCCCAGTTTCTTGCTGGTTCTTCTCGGTAGGCATTCTGAACCTACCTGACGATTCAAAAACACTTGTAAAAGTTTACTTGAATAAAATATATTCTATTCTAAAGCTTTCAAGTTGCAACAAGCTAAGTGTGTTGTTTAATGAACACGACATAATTGTAACTAACGCACATCAGATAAGTAACTAACTGTTTTGGCAACTAAAGTTGCCAAGTGGGCAATGGGCCCAGTTATACGCATAATTATTTCCGAGGATTGTGCGCTTACCCTTACACTGTTATCTGAAGCTTACACACTTGAACGGTTCTAAACATGGGCTGTGAGTTTTTGAATGACCCCGAAAATATTAATATAGAACTAACTATAATTAACGAATTTTGACGACCTCCCTGGCGCAGTGGTGAGCGCTATGGTCTTATTAGTGGGAGGTTCTGGGTTCGATTCCTGGCAGGGGTTTGGAATTTTATAATTTCTAAATTTCTGGTCTGGTCTGGTGGGAGGCTAAGTCTAAGCAAAGTCAGAGTGCACTCTATAGATCTCACCCTTAGTATTCAATGAGTAATACAATTTGGAAGTAATGGAACGCCTTGATATTGGATAGAGGTATTTGTATAAGCGGTGGTAAAATGTATACATTGTGTGGGCAAAGGATCAAAGGCAAAGAGATCGAACCAAAGGATTGAACTTACGAGAGGTCAAAGTTCAGAGACAGTAGGTATTGCAAATACACGGTCAAGTTGAAATTTAAACATAGTAATCGCAATTTCATTAGCAGGTATTTATAGTAGGTGGATTTAGGTTTAAAAATCCCGTGGGAACTCTTTGATTTTTCGTGCCTATGTCACTTTCCAGGTTTTAATCTATACCCATGCAAAAAATCACATCGATCCGTTGCTCCGTTGCGACGTGATTGAAGGACAAACCAACAAACAAACACACCTTCGCATTTATAATAAGGGTACTGTACCCGTAGTACAAGATTTTACGTCTCACCAAACCAAACCAAGTTCGAGAGTCGAAATACTATCGTTACAGTAAAATGGACCTAAATGGCCTTGAATTGAAGTCAAATATTCAATGCCACTGATTTTAATTTCGCAATGTTTCCGCTTGGAGCGCTGGCTGTAGAAGTGTAGACAAACTTGAGCTTTAAAACAAGGCTGTTAAGATCCAGTTTACTATAACGCGGAGGTATTTCGACTCTCGAATTCTAGCAACGTTTGGTGTGACGTACAATCTTATACTACGGGTACAGGTCGCCTGCTCGTTTTCTCGCTATCTCTATTTAAAAAAAAACTTTTTTTTTTAAATATAATTAATTTTCAAGTAGAATTTTACACCGTCAACTCCTATACTATAAAACGGGCACTGTCCGCACTTTCAATACATTGTACCTAGGTAAGTGTAAAGTACCTAACTCCTCTTCTAGTGAGTTTTACGAACTTTTGAGTAGAACGAAGTGTTGCCTTATTGGAAGTGGAGAAGTCTTGTTTGCGAAGACAATAAACTACTATAGAGATACATAATACTACCTTTGGAGTCATTCTACTCACTTGGTTTTCCCGCTCTATGGCGTAAGTTTTTATTATTTCTTTTCGTTTAAATAAGTTTGGGCTTAAGGGTGGTTTCAGTTTAGCGTTTTTGTGCGTATTTTTTTATTGCGATACAAGTTCGCCCTTGACTGCAATCTCACCGTGTGGTAAGTGATAATGCTGTCTAAGATGGAAGCGGGCTAACCTGGAAGCATGGCAGTTTTTATCAAACCCATACACCTTTGGTTTCTTTGGTAGGGTGTTTTTTTTTTTGTTTTTTTTTTTTTTTAAGAATATTAGCCATGTTAAATGACTAATATTCCCCTTTCCTCTCCAACTAAGCGTCAGGCTTGTGCTAGGAGTAGGTACGACAATAGTGCAACGGGCGGGGTTTGAACCGGCGACCTCTCGGTTTTCAGTCCACTCCTTTACCGGTTGAGCTATTGAGCTATTATTAGCCACGGCCGAAGCTTCCCACCAGACCAGACATTTAGAAATTTTAAAATTCCACAGCGCTTACCACTGCTTACTGAATTAAAAAAAAGGCGTGTCACTAAAAGTGATTTCTAGCCTATCTTTTTTTTCACTTTTTACTTCTTTCCATGAAGAAAATATTCATTTAAGTACCAAAATATTACTCCAAAGAGCATACTTAAAGGCCACCCTAATGTACATAACTAATTACACTGCTGTGACAGACCGGCGGGTGATTACGTAAAACGTTGCAGTAGCGACAGCAATGCGACAGCAGTAGCAATGCAAACAGTTCATTTGCTTGTCTCTCTTCTTCTTCTTCTTATTTTCTTTGGTGCTATTGCTGTCTCTTTCTGGTCGCTGTTACGTGTGTTGTTTGACAGCAATGATCGCGAGATTTACGCCTGTCGCAAGCCTGTCGCGAGCCTGTCGCAAGCCTGTCGCAAGCCTGTCGCAAGCCTGTCCGCAAGCCTGTCCGCAAGCCTGTCGCAAGCCTGTCGCAAGCCTGTCGCAAGCCTGTCGCAAGCCTGTCGCAGCCTGTCGAAGCCTGTCGCAAGCCTGCGCAAGCCTGTCGCAAGCCTGTCGCAAGCCTGGCGCAGCCTGTCGCAAGCCTGTCGCAAGCCTGTCCGCAAGCCTGTCCAGCGCGAGAGTAGGTAATCACCCCCGCGTTCTCAAGATAAAGTTTCCCAAATTGAATCTGATTAATATAATTACCTACTATAATTATTGTTAGAAGGAAGGGGCGCGTAGTTTCAGAAATACATTTCACTTTAACTAATCGAGTACTGAATAGATAAATCAAATAAGCCATTTTGAATAACTGTTCTTCGAATTAACATAACCATCACGAATAATTGAAATGTAAATTTGTAAATTCTTAAAATGGCGACAGGGGCCGACTGTTATTGATCTGATCGTGCTAACAAATTGCCTTTCAGGAAAGGATTTCTAATGATTTGTTGAATTATTAATGGTAGGATTCTACTCAATACTAATTAATAACGGAAAAATGATGTAGAAGTATCTTTAATCTGCTTTTAAATGAATAAAAATGAAATATACATTTACTTAATAATAATTAATGTACTTTGTATGGAGTGCGCTACGAATAAACTCATCTTATGTCCTAAACATTCAAACCCAATTCTATCGAGAATTGAACCCGTTCCAGGTATACTTGGTTTGGTCTATAGTTACTAGGTCTAGGTAGGTAGGTTATACGCTAAAACTTCTAATACCTACCCAAATTATTATCATTGAAATACATTCCAAAAGTTTAAAGCATAAACACTCCGGTAACTAATAACTAACGTTGTAACAGTTAATTCACAGTTATAAGTAAACTTTTGAAAGCTATGTAGTGCGCGAGTCAAACGTGACAGGAGTTTGTTTGGCGTTGTCATACGTAGGCAAAGAGACCATTGACTTATAATAAGTAAGGTTCCTAGACGAGAGGCTCACACAACGAATGAGGAAGTTTCCAGTAGGCCGTTCGAGAAATTTCATAGACGGCGCTGAATACTACCACACTAAATATGAAAAAATAATATCTATATCTATCTGATCTATTCTTTAATGTTAAGGTCGTGGTAATCAATGACATACATAGATAAAGAGTAGAGCTAGCGTGCAATGCAATTTTCCTTATGTTTCTTCCCCACTCCTTTCATGGATGGTTGGAAGTATGGGTAGGTAACCATTGTACACTTTTTGTCAATTGTTGAATATATGAGTTAATAAAAAATGATGTAACGGTTAATCTAATTACGTAAACATAAAAACTAAAACTGCGAGGGTGCCAAATGCAGCCCTGGTCTGAGAAAAGCCTATAACAAACTCAGCTGAGTATACTCTCTGTATTATCCTCATTTCACAATGTTACTTATCAGAACCATCAAAGCTGATAAAAATTTATAATCACGAGAAAAACTGTCAGTTTGATACTATTTCTGATTTTTCAGTACTGGTAATACTGACAAGGAAATTTCGGAACCGTCTCTCAAACTAACCAAAATTAATTAAATTCATGTGTACACTGAAGATTACATGGCAGACCTTGTTTGTGCAGATATTAATCCATTATTAAAATATATTTTTTAATTAGTATCTAGGTATGTTCAGACATTAATTTACTAAGTAGGTATACAGGCAGTGGCGTGCACAGGGTTTGAAGCCAGGGTAGGCATTAGTTAGGTGAAAACCTGTTTACTGGCAGGTCATAATGAAAAATATGCATTGAGCCATTACAACTGGGGTAAGCACTGCATTTATGCCTTTATGACCTGCACGCCACTGTATATAGGGTGTAACCAACGATAGCAAAAACGAAGACAGGTGATAGTACTGATGATCGCTGATAAAATATATGAC
Source organism: Maniola hyperantus (assembly GCF_902806685.2). Classification (NCBI taxonomy): domain Eukaryota; kingdom Metazoa; phylum Arthropoda; class Insecta; order Lepidoptera; family Nymphalidae; genus Maniola; species Maniola hyperantus. The sequence continues at coordinate 11,367,699 of NC_048553.1, forward strand.
ACCTGAAAAAAAAACTTTTATAAAAGTTTACGATATATTGCAAATAAAACATCTGACTGACGCTAGCGGTCAACGAACGTTGCATAAATAGATCACTTGGGGCCAATGCCGCATCGTAGGCCGGGCATTGACCCGAGTTTTGCACGCTATACATTGCGGGTTGAAGGTGAAAGTCCGTCATTTTTCAAGTTATTTCCATGAAAATTAAAATTTGCGTTTTCGGTTACAAAAGAAAAAATACGTAGGTACCAATTTCAGGATTTTTGAAAATTCTACCCCCACGCCGATCTTCTAAATTCCACCCCAACGAAGCCGGGGCGGGTCAGCTAGTACATGTATATTTGTATAATCTTAAAGCTGTCTCTCAAACTAAGTAAGAATTAATTAAATTCATGTGTACACTGAAGATTACACGGCAAGCCCTGTTTGTGCGGAGGTTAATCCATTATTAAAATGCAGCTGCACTCACCGCGGGCGTATTAAAGCGGCTTTTGTTTATGGCCGAAATGTATTTTCGATGTTGTTTTGTCGCTATACTTGCTTTTAGGCCCGCGACTTCGTTCACGTGGACTACACACATTTCGATCCCCCATTTTATCCCCTTAGGGGTTGAATTTTCAAAGATCCTTGCTTAGCGGATGCCTACATCATAATAAGGAAGTTTCAGGGCAATGTTCGATAAAATTTTCATAGATGGCGCTAACTAACCCTACCACTAAAGATGAAAAATAATACCTGTATCTATAATAAATGATCTATGCTTTAATGTTTAGGTCTTGTCAATCAATGACACTCTCCAGCTAGGTGATTCGCTAACTCAGTGTCTAATACTAAATAATAGCCATCGAGGTTGGTTGGTTCTACATTGCTGCTTCACTGGGTGATATTAAAATATTTTTTCGTAAAAAACCTTCAACGCATTAAGAAATGAGCTCGGTGGCTATCATTTAGTGTTAGAAACTGAATTAGCGAATCACCCTGCAGGTCTTTATCTATACCCATGCAAAAATCATGTCAATCCCTTTCACCGTTGCGACGTGATTGAAGGACAAACCAACAAACAAACACAATTTCGCATTTATAATAAGGGTACCTACTAATTTTTGTTTACTATGTCCAATATTAGTCGATATTCCTTTAAAACTTTATTCCTGCAAAAGCTTACATTTAATTCAATCCAATCCATTCCATCAGCCTGTTTGCGTCCACTGCTGGACATAGGCCTTTCCAAGAGCGCGCCACCAAACACGGTCTAATTTAAGGTAATTTTAATTACTTTTCTGTACTGTACCTAATGTAGTATACGCATTGTTGTATGTTTGTTTAGGTCAAACCAATTTATGCATGGGACACGTAGGGTATGGGAAATAAACAATTTCAAAATTAATTTATTTAACGACTAGCGAATCTTTAAACGTTGATTTAGGATGCTTATATGGGGTTGGAAAAGGTATAAACTTAAATAAAAAAATACATTTTGGTCTGTTTGAAAAAATAAAATATGCTTCGCCAAAATGTCATTAAGTAGTACAGCTTGTTAGTACTAATAAAAAAATGAGTCAAGTGCGAATCAAACTCGCACACGAATGGTTCGATCGAATCGAATAAGATATAACATCATTTAATTTTTTTTAATTTTTCAAGGCGGCTATTTTGAAATTTTTATTTTTTGTTGTTAAACGGCAATAGAAATACACATTCTGTGAAAATTTTAACTTTCTACCTATTATGGTTCACAGGTAGGTAGGTACAGTCCGCTGACATGACTGACAGATGGGCGGACGGACGGACGGAAGGACAGCGGAGTCTAAGGGTGAAATCTATAGAGCGCACTCTGACTTTGCTTAGCCCTAAGACAGAGTTAAAACGAGACAGATATATCTCTCACATAAATCTGTCTCGTCTTAAGTCTGAGCAAAGTCAAAGTGCACTCTATAGATCTCAGCCTTAGTATTAGGATGCCGTTTTGGTACACTTCGGGTACGGAACCCTAAAGAACTAAACTAGTCTTTTTGCTTGGTCTTTATAGTAATACTATAGTTTCAAGTAAATTTTTAATTTCCTTAGCAGCTTTCCCATAAAATAAAGCACGCCGCCGTATAATATGTTGTTTGAACGTTTAAGCGCTCGCAAACAAAATAGAAAGTATACCCAGTGTTGTTAATTTATTTCTGGCAAACAACCAGCTTTCGTGGTGTTTTTATTGACCCCAATTTTCACTTACGCTGAAGAGATTTAAGCACCTTAATGGTAGAGTGGATATTAGGTAAATATAAAAATTATAAGGTTAATTTATTAATATTATTGTGAAACTGTGTCTGTCTACCTGTCTGCTAGCCTTTCACGGATCATCTATTTAACCAATTTTTACGAATTTTGGTACAAAGATAGCTTGCATCCCGGGAATGGATATAATCAGGCTAGGCATAGGCACAGACTACTGTTATAATATTCTCATGAAATTTAAGAGGCGGTTGTCCCGCGGAGGTTTTAAAAACCTAAATCCACACGGATTAAGTCGCGGGCATCGTCTAGCATTAGACAAAATGCGCTACAAAAGAGCAAGGATACTATAAATTAAGACAATCACAAAGATTGAGATTAATATTATAATAATTGCAATTTTATTTAGATGTACCTAAACTTTTTCAATAACAAACTTTCACTCTTGATAATACAGCCGAAGTTATGTTAATTGTAAAACGGTTTTGCAATTCATATTTTTTTGTTACCAAAAGTTGCTAAGTGGCACCATTCTTCCACTATGTCAGTTTATCCTTTCTGTCACTAATTTAACACGTCAATATCTTTGATCTATGCCTGTTTGGCAATAGTGTTAGGTCAGCTATTACATGTAACATTTTCTGGTTATGCAATGAACTTACGAGTACATTGTACATGTATATGAGACCACTTATGGCCGTGTTTCTAGACATGTTATCCTGAATCCGGATGCGGAAGGATCTGAGAACTCCTGACAGATGACGACCTCCCTGGCGCAGTGGTAAGCGCTAAGTCTTATTACTGGGAGGTCCCGGGTTCGATTCCTGACAGGGGTTTGGAATTTTATAATTTCTAAATGCCTGGTCTGTTCTGGTGGGAGGCTTCTGCCGTGGCAAGTTAGCACCCTATCGGCAAAGCTGTGCCGCCAAGTGATTTAGCATTCCGGTACGATGCCGGTTATATCTGTGCCTGAAAAGGATTATTTGCTGTCTTTAACATACAGCTACTAGTAGAGACACTAAACCTGCATGTCTAAGAGAAATTTTAGAACCAAACCGTTTATACCGGCTTCCCACGGTGCGTTAATCTGCGGATTATCACGCACGGCCGGATGACCACGCTCATCCATGCACCACGCACAAGGATTTTCCAATGGTGCGTGTCAGTATGTGTGGGTCTTAAGATTCGGCTCCATTTTAAAGTCATTTTGTTTTAATTTTTGACATTTTACTACCATCATTTCAATAATTTTTGTGACTAAGTATTTAATGTGACTAATTTTATTAAAACTATGGCGGTGCACGATGTTAGATAAGTATATCATAACATATTCCATGCATATGCAGAATTTGGCTGTACCTTTTTGTTTTTAAATAAAATAAATAAACTTTTATTTCAGCCATATCCCCATAATTTTATTGTGTGTTATTACAAAACCAATTACTTAACCTATGTTAGTACTTATTACTAGCTTAACTTAACTTAATAACTAATCATACTAAATCAAAACCAATTCTTACAATCTACAATAACCGAGGGAGTATCCTAGCGCCTATGTGCGCACCACCCCTGCACTTCCAAAGAGGACTGTCCAGTTTCACGTTCTGTTTTTCTAACACTGTTCATTTTTTGTAATATACAAAACTGTATATTACAAAAAATGAACTGTTTACCCATATTCGAAAAAAAAGAAATTTGAATTGAGTTGAATTGAAAGTTACTGAATCACCGCTAATCAGATGCACCGCGACGAACGTGTCTGCGCTACCATGGACTATACTCATGGTGCGTCGCGTCGGTGCGGACTGGTCCGCGTCCCTCCGCAATATCACGCGCCGTGGGAAGCCGGTTTAAAATGAACCCCAGTAAAACACGTAAAGGATTTCTATTCGAACGTCGTACCTGCATACTGTAGCTCGAATGGCAGAGCATAATCGTTACTATGGTTACTGTTCTTTTACTGCGCCATTAACATTATGCGAGGCGACTGACCGAGCGCTAGGGGATGAAATGACTCGCATTTAAAGTACGGTTTAATATTTTAAACATAATGACACCAATATCTAGAACTAAAACTTATATCTATCAAAACTAATATTATAAACTAGCTTATGCTCGTGACTTCGTCCGCGTGGACTACACAAACTTCAAACCCTTAGGAGTTGAATTTTCAAAAATCTTAACGGATGCCTACGTCATAATATATAACTGCGTGCCAAATTTCAGCCCGATCTATCCAGAAGTTTGAGCTGTGCGTTGATAGATCAGTCAGTCAGTCAGTCAGTCAATTAGTCAGTCAGTCAGTCACCTTTTCCTTTTATATAATAGTTAGATTTAGATGTAATATGAACGTAACAAGTCTATTGGTATAACAAAATAATAATGACAAAAACTTTAAACAAGGTCACAACCCGCAAAACCACTATTATTGTTGGCAATATAGTTTTTACGGTCATTAGCTTACTTGTTGTGTTTTTGCGTCCCTCTGAATGAAAATATCCCTAAGGTCCAAGACATGGTGGGAATTTTGTGGATGTACTTGTAAAACTCTTTTTTAATTTCATTTGAATGCACTTTATAATTTTTCACGATACGATACGATACGATACGATAACATCCGTTCCCTTTGCCTGTTCCGTTTTTAAGATTCCATAGTAAAACAAGGAACCCTTACCTATAGTTTCGTCTATTCCATATTATGTCCCTTTATCCGTTCGTCTCTCTGTGTCACAGTCACAGTATATGAGCCGTAAAGCTAAAATTTAACACAGTTATAGAAACCTGACAGAACTTAGATCAAACGAATATAAAATTAACAAGGTAAGAAACAAAGATAAAAAAATTAAAATATAAAAGATTCAAAGATTCAAAGATTCTTTATTTGCGGAAACATTTTACAACGAGATGTTATTACATAAAATTGTCCAGTAGAAATGTTTCGCCTTAAATATTAGGCATGCAAAACAATTAGTAAACCTAGTAAAACAATAACTATAAGTAATTTGACACACGTTGTCTTTGTCTATGTTAAAATTCAAAATTTAAAAATGTCTAAGTTGAAAAAAATTCGTTAATGTTATATAATGTCTTGTCTATTAAAAAATCATGCAATTTATTCTTAAATTTATTTATATTATTACATTTCCTTATCTCCCCTGGTACCTTAAACGACGCCAGTAAACGAGTAAGCCTAAAACAATTTATACAAATCCACCACAGACCGTGTCTAAGTTTCTATAATATTCTTGTGAACACATTTATACAGATGACAGTTATATAATAATGGCTCTTAATGAAATAAATGAAAATACTTTTTTTATACATGGCATAATGTTGTACTTACATCAAATCTTTGAAAAGAGCAACCGCCGAGTTACTTGCTAGTTCTTCTCGGTAGGAAAGGCATTCCAAACCAGTGGTACCTAGCCGCAGCTGAAAAATACTTGTAAAAGTTTAATTGCATAAAAAAAATTATCTTTTATTTATTATTCAGTTTTTCACAAGATAACTTTTTCTAAATCCACCAGCTCTTGGGCCGCATCCCGACATCTGGATACAAAACAAGGATGCTGACCGGGCCGCCCATTTATCTTTCTTTACCCTAATTATGTGATGAAAATTTATCGAATAGTCACTGCGACCTAAAAGTCAAAAGAGGACAAAATGGTCGAAGCTATTTATGACGCCGACAAAGTAGTTTAAACTATGCTTAGGTAGTTACGCTACGCTACTTTGTAACTTTCATCAATTAATTAGATCAAATAGTGCTTTTAAAATACCTATAGATATAATTTTCATGCTTATACTAATACTATAAATACAAAAATGAGTCTGCCTATTATCATTTCACAGCTCATCTGGTAACCAATTTTCAGGAAATTAAATTATTTTATTTTATTAGTTCCCGCAACTTCGCCCGCGTGGATGTAAACTTTTAATCCCGCGGGAGCTCTTTGATTTTTCGGGATAAAAAGTAGCCTACGTGTTAATTCAGGGTAAAAGATATCTCTATTCCAAATTTCAGCCGAATCCGTCTTATAGTTTTTGCATGAAAAGTAACAAACACGCACACACTCACACTTTCACCTTTATAATATGAGTGTGATAGCAATATCGAGTACATAGCTTGTCAAGTAGTTTCTCAAGATTTTCCACAAGCTCTCGGAATATTATATCGAGTATTTGATAACGCATCTTGGTGTAGTAGTTGGCATCTAGTCAAGCAAAGCGATATGTGACAAATCATGACCTCGTATGTTTGCGATTGTATATGTCGTATTCTACACACTGTAGGGTTTCCATCTTTCTATTTATCCTCTATTTGGTTCCATTTTTATTTTTACCCAAAATAGCATAGCAAATATAATAATCCATATTAATCAGTGAAATAAATTAGTTGTGAAAGTCGTTGATGCTAATATTATAAATGTGTGGGAATATGTATGTCGAAGTTTGGCACATAGACTTTTATTTATTTATATTTTAGAATCAACCTGATTCTAGTTTAAAATAAAAACTTTAAGTTTTATATGAAATAAAAATGTTTTCTTTCTATTTTTATACCAGTCATGCAAAATTTTAAACAAATAATCTTTTTTTTTTTAAAGAATATTAGCCCCATATTAAATGACTAATCAGTCATTTAATGACAGTCGGGCTTGTGCTAGGAGTAGGTACGACAATAGTGCAACGGGCGGGATTGGAACCGTCGACCTTTCGGTTTTCAGTCCACTCCTATACCGGTTGAGCTATTGAGGCGGATTTTGAAAGTGTGTCCATCTGTTACCTTTTCACGGCCCATCTTCTTAACCAAAGCGTGGTACTATTCAAAAATAGCTAGCACCCCGGAAGCGGACATAGGTTTTTTGTTCCAGAAAATTAAAGAGTTCCTCCGAGGTTTTATCCATACAGATAAAGTTGCGAGCATCAACTAATAAGGAGCAAAACGTGAGCGAATTGAGCACGAAATTTTTGACATGTTTACAAAAAAAAGGTAAATTCAAGAACTAGTGTTTTATGCATTTTAGAAGTAATTTCCTTTTATCTGGGATTTCGGGGGGGTTTGGACGCCAAAAACTCCTGGCTACAGCCATTAGGACATACTGACTGTATTTTATTCTTGGGTAACGTGGTCACCCTAGGTCATCCAAGCTGTATGTAGACACTTGACATGACAAGCTAGAATAATAATAATGGGCATTGTCTGATACTTGAACCGTGATGACCCAGTGCCATCCATGTGGAGTACAAATTGGATACACACTTGGATGCCATGTTCTTCATGCTGTACAAGATTGTCTCTCTCAGCGTCATATTCATCACTGCTAGGGTCATGACCCCTCCCATCAATCACATCATCATCATCAACCGATAGACGTCCACCGCTGGACATAGGTCTCTTGGAGGGACTTGCACAATCCACACGCCACAGTCTTGCTCCACCTGTATCCAGCGATTCCCTGTTAATCACAAAGTGTTCGTCTATTTAGGTTTGCGTTTTCTTAGAAACCTTAGTTTTCCTAGATTGCCATATTTTTGGCGATAACTCTTAAACAATTTTTTCCAGATAACGGTTTTTAGGGTATCCATATCTCCAGAAAACTCCCTTGACGGATCTTGGCAGACACGACAGACAGACAACAAAGTGATCCAATAAGGGTTCCTTGTTTCCTTTTGAGGTACGGAACCCTAAAAAATTTAAAGTGTTGGGTATTTCATGTATGATGGTACGAAACCTTTCGTGTATGATTTCGAGTCACACTTTACCAATTTTTTAGATATAGGACGGCAGGCTTCGTCCGTGGCTAATAGAACTTTTGCCCGATTAAAAGTTTATGGACCCCTTAAACAGATTTTGGGTTCTTTGAAAAGACTACGAGTACCAAGTATTGGCGAAACATATAAAAGGCACTTTACTAGACGCCGCCGTTTTGAAACCCGCTGGCGCAAATAATATTAGCATAGTTATAGAAGGCTGAGATGAGACCCCTATAAAGGTTCCTTAGGGACCGCGCCGGCTCTTAAGCCCGCTTTCTCGATAATGACTATCGATGATTTTGTGCCCCCAAACTCGAGACTGGCTACTATAATATTATGGGATAATTTTCCTTGTACAAATTGAGACTAAAAATACGTGCATATTATTTAGGAAAGAAATAGTCATAACTCATAAGCTTCATTCCGGTACCGATGGCTTGTAGAAACTGGAGATAGGTATCATCATCATCATGATCAACCCATCGCCGGCTCACTACAGAGGACGGGTCTCCTCTCATAGTGAGAAGAGTTTTGGCCATAGTCTACCACGCTGGCCATGTGCGGATTGGTGTAGCCTTCACACACCTTTGAGAACATTATGGAGAACTCTCAGGCATGCAGATTTCCTCACGATGTTTTCCTTCACGGTTAAAGCAAGTCATACTTTTAATTGCTTAAAACGCACATAGATCCGAAAAGTTATGGAGGCGCGTTTCCAAGGATTGAACCCCGGACCCCTAAATAAGAAACCGAAGTAACGAGTATGCTATCACCGCTTCCCGTTGCAAAATTGCTTTGCAAATTATTTCAATATTACAAAATCCAAAATGCAGAAACGCCTAATCAGTCAACTCGAAGTTATTAAAACCCAAAATGGATATTTTACGCTGAAGGTGAAATATTTACTTAAGAAATCAAAACAGGGGTCCTAAAGGGGGTACATGGAGAAATGTTTCCAGGTAAGGTCGTTGATGATATATGAAACCCAAGATTCCACTCTTGTTTGATAAACCTTAGATTAATTAGATCACGATTCACTTACTGACGATGCCCTGATATCTTTGTTAGTCCTAGCGACATCTTGTAGCGCCACATTACATCTATTACCTTTCTACGTTCTAAGAACAACATTAGAATGAACTAGCTTATACTCGCGACTTCGTCCGACACAAATTTCAAACCCCTATTTCACCCCTTAGGGGTTTTTGAATTTTCAACAATCCTTTCTTAGCTAATGCCTATGTCATAATATCTATATGCATGCCAAATTTCAGCCCGATCCGTCCAGTAGTTTGAGCTGTGATCAGTCAGTCAGACAGTCACCTTTTCCTTTTATATATTTAGACGACTAGAGTGAGGGAACTCTCGGTTTGATCCTGAATCGACGATATGTCAAATATTAGGCTATAGTGACGTGAAATCAAAGAATAGTAGGGCTACCTAGCGTCAGATGTAATAACATTTGACGCCTGCTGGTGACGTCGAAGCCTAGACGTTTTGTTAGAAATTCCCTAACTGTTGTGAACTGTGGCCATATTATAATGTGTACGACGTACATTGTGTAATAATAATAATAACTTTTGACCAACACTTGACGCAACTTAGACTAATTGTTTTTTAAACATATAAAAAAACAGCGGAACCTGCATATAATATGAAACGGGGTAAGTATATATTTGGTGGTATACAAAGATAATTACTTACCCCGTTGATTTAAAAATAAATGGTTGTGAAATAAAAATTGCAATTTTGTAAAATCCATTAGAAATGTGCATATCCTTGGGTTTTTTATATCAACGCAGTGGGTGGGAATATTTTTGATTAATAACCTTCCCCGTCGCATTACGAGTGATGAAATAAAGGATTGAGCGGCGTGATATTCAATTTCTTGTTTTGATTCAGGAAATGTTTCAGTATGAAATGCTCCGCAATAGAAAGCTTTGTGTTTTGCGTTAAGTTAAATTGTATTTTTTTACATGAATCATTTTGATGTATTTCATTCAGTGGATCGAACAATGATAAATTTAATCATAATAATCAGTTGACGCTAATTAATTAATTCAAATAATCAAAATTTAAATCAAAAACCGTTGACAAAGACGTCCGGCCTCCTTTTTAATCGGAAGGTCGTGGGTTCGATCTCGGGTAGGCCTCGGACGTGCGGTGGGGGACCTAGTGAGTGGGTCCCCGGTAGAGGGTGCGCCTTGGACGTGCGGTGGGGAACCTCGTGAGTGGGTCCCCGGTGGAGGCTCCGGCTCGGTGGACGTCGCTGGCTGGGCCGCGGTTGATTGCTTCGGTGTTCCTGTGACCCAGTCGCCAATCGATACGCAGGAGCGCCGCTGGGTTTTAGTGGATATTCCGTCTCTCGACCAGCGAGTCCCACATACCTTCCTTCCAATTGGTTGGCTGGCTTACAGAGGGAGGGGATGCGTAAACGCATTTTCCAGCGATCAAATAAAAAAAAGATACACTCCGCGCGGAGTTAGGTATCCATACTAATATTATAAATGCGAAAGTGTGTCTGTCTGTCTGTCTGCTAGCTTTTCACGGCCCCACCGTTCAACCGATTTTGATGAAATTTGGTACAGAGTTAGCTTATATCACGGGGAAGGACATAGGCTACTTTTTATCCCGGAAAGTTGAAGAGTTCCCATGGGGTTTCAAAAATCTAAATCCACGCGGACGAAGTCGCGGGCATCATCTAGTATGTTATAATTGATATGATATGTCTAGGTAAACATAGAAAGAAGTCATAGTAACAAGGCAATATAAGGATTTCTGTGGACCAAACCCCTTTCAGTCTAAGAGGAGACTCGTGCTCAGTAGTGAGCCGGCAATTTATTTAATACTAGATGATGCCCGCGACTTCATCCGCGTTTTTGAAAATCCCGTGAGAACTATTTAATTTTCCGGGATAAAAAGTAGCCTATGTCCTTCCTCGGGATGCAAGCTATCTCTGTACCAAATTTCGTCAAAATCGTTTGAACGGTTGAGCCGTGAAAAGCTAGCAGACAGACAGACAGACCGACAGACAGACACACTTTCGCATTTATAATATTAATAGTATGGAGTATGGATTTTTTTGTATTAAGTATGACAAATGAATATAGTTTTTTAATTAAGGAATAACTGAATCAAGGTACATGCCCAATTTACGTAGGTAACTGCGGTCAAGTTAATTCCAAAGTCACAAGAACAAAGGTAATGAGGTAAAGTTTACTTAACTCCGAAAACGGGATTAAAACAATTAAATGTTATTTATACAAACACTTTAATGAGGTCTTGAATACAAAGTGGCTGCTGACCTCAGGAGATTTGAATAACGCTTGTTGTTGGAGCAAGCTGTTTTAGACTACCCACTTGAAATTCTTGTTTTCTTGAATTAAAGTTAAAACAACTTTTACTCTACTACGGTTTTTTGTACATATCTTTAAAACATAGAAGTGAAGTTAAATATTAATCACGACGCGAATAGGCTTATTGAGAGTTTTTTTTTTTAAAAATTAAATTTTTTAAACATTAGTTTTGAAAATTCACGTTGTTTCTTAAACTCAAACGTATATTTTTTTACGCTCAAAGGTAAATCGGCAGCAATCTGCACTTGACCAGCCTGGTGGACTGTCGCCTAAGCCCGCCTAAGCGTGTCAATAGTGGGCCAGTGATGGATTGAGATAATGATGAAAAAAAATGGGGGAAAAATGTAGTTTCTTCGCTTTCTCTATCATAAAACATAGTTTACACGTCAGTACTCATTCTTATAGAATTGAAGATGTTCGCCATATCCATGTATTGGGACTTGGGAGTAACAAATGCAATAGCTCTTAAGGAAACACGCACTCGGCGTTATTGCCCCACTCTCCCCTTCCATCGGGTAAACGTCGCCCGTAGGAAATGATGAGAGTGGAGTGGTCCACGCGGGGTGGGCGCGGGCAATGTAACCCAGATGACACTGCGACGTTATATTCCAAGGCGACGAAAGGGTCTATTTTAGAGTTTGCTACTTTTAACTCAATTTCATGTAGTGAAATCATGATTTTTATTCACATGTGATTTCACAGGCGATTTTTCACGGAAAGTGTTTTTTTTTTAAATATAGATATAGCGAGCAAACGAGCAGGCGGGTCACCTGATGTGTACTGGGAAGTACAGTACCCGTAGTACAAGATTTTACGTCTCACCAAACCAAACCAAATTCGAGAGTCGAAATACTTCCGCGTTACAGTAAACTGGATCTTAAATGCCTTGTTTTAAAGCTCAAGTTTGTCTACACTTCTACAGCCAGCGCTCCAAGCGGAAACATTGCGAAATTAAAATCAGTGGCATTGAATATTTGACTTCAATTCAAGGCAGTAAAATGGACCTATCCATTTTACTGTAACGCGGAAGTATTTCGACTCTTGAATTTGGTTTCGTTTGGTGAGACGTAAAATCTTGTACTACGGGTACTGGTGACTTTGGGCAAGATAGCAAGTATTAATAGCTCAACGGGTAAAGGAGTGGACTGAAAACCGAAAGGTCGACGGTTCAAACCCCACCCGTTGCACTATAATTGTCGTACCTACTCCTAGCACAAGCTTGACGTTTGGTTGGAGAGGAAATGGAAAAATAACATATTCCTTGAAGAGAACAAAAAAATACAAAAAGGTGTTTGTGGTTTTTCAAATGGTCCATCTCTAGATTATTTCATTTATTGGAACTTATTAATGCTTAGGGAATTATCCTTTTGCTATTATTGCGAGAATTGTCTGTATTTTCATCTATTGGTTAGATTTTGTGTTTGGTTTAAGGAAAATGTTCTTCACGATTCATCTTAGTGAGTAAAAAATCTGGTTTTTGTGGGATTTTTATGAAAACCCTAGTTTCATCATCATCTAGCAACTAGCCGAAGCCTCCCAGCCGAACCAGAACAGAATTTTAGAAATTATAAAATTCCAAATCCCTGCCAGTAATCAAACCCGCGACCTCTCACTAATAACACCACAGTGCTTAACACTGCGTTTTGGTACTCAAAATATCAATTTAAAGAACTTTAATCTAAACGAATTAAAATAGTAACTGAAGACATTGCTAAAGGTAAGTGACCTTTAGACAGTAAAAATAATAATACTCCTCTTAGCTTCACACCTTTTCAAATAACATATTCTTTAACGTCTATTGTACAAATTTTAAATCCCAGACACAAAGTAAATATAAATAGGTACTATTTTAAACTTACTTTAATATTGAAGCGAAGGCACGGAATAAATAAAAGTACTTACTACATAAGTACTAGAAAGGTCACGCGGCTTAAAAGATAAAATAAATAGAAAGCTACTAAGTGAAATTGTCAGCATAAAGCTTGAAAGTAGGTACTGAAAATTTATCCTACAGAATATATTTTAATACTTATGAAATTAGCAAATTCATAATTATAGAAATAGAAAAAGAAACTTTGGAAAATAACGCTCCATTAATAAGTAATACCTATTGGCTATTACCCTACCATTTCTTTTTGGTTTCACACACATTCTCCATACAATTTTGGCTAGATGCTCCCGGCTGTACCAACGTGGTTATATTCACTTCTAGTTCGCAACCCAAGCGCGAGATCTCCCACCAAGCGGTTGCCAGCTGGACCAACGGTTGTGTCTTGAAACTTCTACATATAATGCAGATTGCAGAAAACTCAGTTAACGCGATTCAGATTTGCGTGTTCTGCTTTCATTTTCGAGGATGGTACCCGTGCTGCCATCTAGTGAGGGCGACGTGAGTAGTCAAGGTTTGGGTTCATATCTAGTGATTGCTGATCGATTTCTTAGTACGATTGAGAAGCGCCATCTGCTTGCAATTGTGGCGACCGCCATACCCGCACCAGGTTAGCGCGGGGGCTGTGCGGGTGTGCGGGGCGTTCCCTCCCCGATTGCTGTCTCAACCTGTCGCGTACTATAGTTCGCTGGCGATGGGTGGTTGATGCCCACCCACCAAAGTTGTTACTACAACTTGTGTAGTAAGTAGGTACTTGCTACAAGTTTAATCTACTTTGATGTGCTTTGCTTAAAATCTAACTCTTCCTTTATAATTGTTTCACAGAAGACGTTTTAACAAGGGATCTTCAATTATGGTCTATTGCACTGTGAAACAAAGCAACATGCAGTGTCGACACGCAGTATAGCAACCCATACAGTTACGCAACGACTGTATTGGTTCAAAGATCGGATCAAACCACGCAACAACTTGAATGCTTAGTATGTGTAAATATTTTGTGGTCTCAGGTAATTTAAATGTCCTCTGTAGACTACAACACTTAAGCATGTTAAGATACAACACGACTAGTGTCAAAAATAGTTTTGGCAGAGGGTTGTGTTAGAAATCGTGAAATCAATCATCCAATATAAAAATTTGTAATGAGTTAAATACTATGGCCATAATTAATAGAACGCATTAAATATGATATGAAGGAAACATTTGATTGAATGAAGAATATTGCAACCTAAACCTTATGTGATTCATTCAATCAAATGTTGTTGACAATACACATCCCTAAATTGCATATCTATTTAAAGTAACTTACTTATTAAGCTTGCTAATCGTTAAAATTACTAAAATTATTTATCAAAGTAGTATTACATATATTTGGTTGTTAACATAATAATGACTTTAATTAAGATACTTTGAAAACGATTCTTAAGGAATGAATGAAGGTAACTTCACGTCATTTCGATTAATATCATAGTTCATTCATGATAAACGATATAAAAAGCCGTGTGGCCTAATAGGCAAGTAGTTCTGTAATGAAAACCGACAAATAAACTTGTGAAATCGTCTTCGAGTTATTTTTCCTTCGTGGTCTCCTTACAGTTGAGTGTATTACGCACTATTCTAAGTGGGGTCGTAATTACTGGCATCAATAAACACTTCTGCAGTACTGTATGCTTCTTTAATCTTCTTTTCTGTGTGAATTGCTTGTAAAACCAAAACATTGACTGAAGTGTGAAAACAACGGTAGCGTTTTTTTTTTTATTCATGTACCAAAATTGTAATTACAAAGTAATAATAAATTAAGTTACATTGGAAATGCTTATCTCTAAACAGAGATTTCTTCCAGCTTCCCATTCAAGGTTGTGAGTAAGGCGTATCAAGAAGTGGAATAGGTCTACGGTACTAGAATCTAATAAACTACATAAATATCTTATAATAAATGCCCAAATCAACTTATATGCAATAATAATACTTATCATAAATAATTATATACATAATATATAAAAAATATAAATACATGTAATATATAAAATACTCTATAGTAATGATAGGTAATACTGTTTCACTCTGTATTTTTTTGTTTATATTCGTTGCCCAACTGTATGATGACTAAACTGTCATGTTAAGCCACAAGTTCTGAACATTGTAGAAAGATTCCTCATAGTAACAAAGGCTTGTAATAGTTAAACGTCGCTCAGCGCGGAGTAATAACTGGTGAAATTATTCAACGCTTACGAAACATTTATCAACATTACGATGATAGTGGTCGCAGGTCGACTGTATCGTTGCTAAACCGCGTTATTAAGCCGCCAGTTTCGAACGTTGTAAATCTTCTTCTAACCATCATGCCTTATAATAGCCAAACCTCGCAATAGTTAAACGTCGCGATCTAATAAATGATAAAAATACCAACATCAGGATGGCAGTAGCCTACTGTATAATTGCTAAGCTGTTTCCAACGTTGTACAAAGATGCCTCATATTAGCAAAGACTAGCTAGAGTTGAACGAACGCGGTCTCATAAGTGATATAACTTCCTTTACTTTAGATGACAGTAGTTGATCTTTGTTAGCCTACTGTATGATTGCTATACTGCGATGTTAAGCCACAAGTTTCCAACGTTGTACAAAGATGCCTCATATTAGCCAAGACAAGAACGAACGCGGTCTAATAAGTGATGAAACAGTTCGCCGCTCGCTACAAATTCAACTTGCTCCCAGCAATCGTGGTATACCTACTATAATATACTATAGTGCAAGACGAATTGAATTTCGCTAACTTAGATTTAACTTAGACGCGGTCATAGTCTAGTGTTCAAGACGCCGGCCTCCAATTCGAGCATATACATCGAACCTCCCTTTTTTATCCCGCAATGTATAGAGTGCAAAACTCGGGTCAGCGCCCCACCTACGACGTGGCAATGACTCCGAGTGACCTTCTTATGGAACGTTCGTTGACCTCTAGCGACAGTCAGATGTTTTATTTTCATGTAATCATGTAATATATCGTGAACTCTTACAAAATATAGGAAATTTTTATATATTTTTTCGTGTTTTTTTTTTTGTGGTACCATATCATCAGTACTTTCACCTGTCTTCGTTTTTTACCAGCGTTTTGGTTACACACTGTATGTGACTAAAACCGTACTTTTGACATGACAACACAGAGCCAATATGGCGAGTGCGTTCTCAACACCTACGTTCTATAGGTACGTAAGACTATTATATATATATATTATATATTATATATATATATTCCTGGTGGGAGGCTTCGGCCGTGGCTAGTTACCACCCTACCGGCAAAGCCGTGCCGCCAAGCGATTTAGCGTTCCGGTACGATGCCGTGTAGAAACCAAAGGGGTATGGGTTTAATAAAAACTGCCATACCCCTTCCAGGTTAGCCCGCTATCATCTTAGACTGCATCATCACTTACCATCAGGTGAGATTGCAGTCAAGGGCTAACTTGTATCTGAATAAAAAAAAAATATTATATATATTCTGTGACGTAAGTATCTAGATCTACTCAGCTGTCATCATCATCATCATCATCATGAACCGATAGACGTCCACTGCTGAACATAGGTCTCTTGTAGGGACTTCCACACGCCACGGTCTTGCGACCTGAATCCAGCGGCTACATGCGACTCGTCTGATGTCGTCCGTCCTCCTGCTCGTAATAATAATAATAAAAAATATATTTATTTAAGAAAAGATATTTACAGGTTACACAAATTCAGGTATAATCATAAACTCGAAGCTTGAGTTTTTCCGTATACCGAAGCCGTTAACATTAGGTATCTACACGTCACACATATCTTATTTAAAGCTAAATAACAATACTTATAAACTAACAACATTGAACCAAATGTACGATATTTTAAAACTTATATTTAGTAGGTAATAACGCAATTATTAAAATTATAAATGAATGTAGTGGGAGGTCTTACTCTGGTGTACTATTAAGGAAATAACGGAAACCTCTTAGCAGTATATTTCATTTCGCACAGTCCTAAGAAACCACGTAAAATATGAGCGTGGTGCACTCCAACAATTTTATAGCTTCAATTTACGTTGCACCTTCTGTTACATAGTGCTTTATTTCATGTCCTTGGCGGACATTTGTACTGTTTTACTGCTTTACTTTGAGGTGATAGCCCAGTGGTTAGAACTAGCAGCAGCTGATGGCCGCGACTTTTTTTTAACTTTTTTTCAATCAAATAATAATACATTTAATCCGCTTCACATCCTGAATCTCGCTTGAGTTTATGTGTACCTACTTCATCCGCGTGGATTTTGGTTTTTGAAAATCCCGTGGGTACTCTTCGATTTTCCGAGTAGAAAGAAAGAGAAGAGAAAACGTTTATTCTTTGAAAGTTGTGCCACACATCACCAGTTGTATCTAGCTAAGGGTTTAGTTATTCCGGCGCCTCTAACACTAATTGAGCATTGAAGCCAAAAGGCTTCAAGCAGAAAAAGCGCCGGAATAAACTACGGAACCAAGGAATAAACGTTTTTTCTTTCTTTCTATATTATATTTATTACTAGCTGATGCCCGCGACTTCGTCCGCGTGGAATTACGTTTTTTAAAAATCCCGTAGGAACTCTTTGATTTTCCGGGATAAAAAGTAGCCTATATCACTCTCCAGGTCTTTATCTATACCCATGCAAAAAACACGTCAACCCGTTGCACCGTTGCGACGTGATTGAAAGACAAACCAACAAACAAAGACACTTTCGCATCGGTAGGTACCCTTATTATAAATGCGAAAGTGTGTTTGTTTGTTTCGCAACGGTGCAACGGATTGACGTGATTTTTTGCATGGGTATAGATAAAGACCTGGAGAGAGACATAGGCTACTTTTTATCCCGGAATATCAAAGAGTTCCCACGGGATTTTCAAAAACCGAAATAGACGCGGGCGAAGTCGCTGGTATCAGGAAGTGTATACTATAAAAATAAAGCAAAATTCTAAAACAATTTAGATAGTCTAATGACTCTCTGAGGCTTGTCGCTTGGCCTATGTTAACAGTTGTCGGATCAGATGAGGCGATAGGGCACGGCCGCGCGATACAGCCTTGATTAATTGTGTGTACTGTGCCTAATTTTGATTACACTTTATGATGGTAAGCTGCTTAGGGCTGCTTTCTCACCGGCGATGTAGAAAGATGGAAATACTACCCATATTATAAATGCGAAATTGTGTTTGTTTGTTGGTTTGTTGGTTTGTCCTTCAATCACGTCGCAACGGTGCACCGTTGCGACGTGATTTTTGCATGGGTATAGATAAAGACCTTAGAATCCACAGGTGAAGCCATTTCATATGATACCCCACTTGATATAGTTATCTTACTACGAAAATTGAAAGTAGGTACTAATTATTAGTTCATGACCACAATTTAATTTTTTTTGTGTGATGTAACAACAAATTAACGGTTTTCAGATTTTTCCCTTAATACCAGCTATAAGACCCACCTACCTACCAAATTTCATGATTCTAGGTCACCGGGAAGTACCCTGTAGGTTTCTTGACAGACCGACAGACAGACAACAAAGTGATCCTATAAGGGTTCCGTTTTTCCTTTTGAGGTACGGAATCCTAAAAATTAAATTGTAGTCTTGAATTAATTTCCAAACACGAAATCGTTTGTTAACAAGCAACCTACGAATAAATTATGTTACCTACCAGCAAATCGAACGGCTAAGCTAACGAATTTGCTCTTCATTTAGCAATGAGACACACAGGCTCGATTGCGATTAAATGAATTAATTCGAATTTAAACTTGAAAGATTTTGCATAAACGTTTATAAAAGGGAAAAGAGATGTTATTTGACTTTACAGAATTATAGAAATAGGGTATAGAAATTAGTCAGGTATAATATCCCGTTGCGATGATAACCTAGTGAAGCTAGATAAGCCTAGTGGTTAAGACGTCCTAGTCGGAGGTCGGGGGTTCGATCCCGGGCACCTCTATTTTCGGAGTGTGCGTTTTAAGTAATTAAATATCACTTGTTTTAACATCGTGAGGAAACCTGCATGCCTGAGATTTCTCCATAATGTTCTCAAAGGTGTGTGAAGTCCGCACATAGCCAGCGTGGTAGACTATGGCCTAACCCCTTCTCACTCTTAGAGGAGATCCGTGCTTTGTAGTGAGTCAGCGATGAGTTGATCATGATGATGATGAATATCCATTTCACAGTGTGCGACAGGTCGAGATGGCAATCGGGGAGGGAACGCCTCGCACATCCGCACAGCCCCTGCGGTAACCCGGTGCGGGTGAACGCTGCGGGTGTGTGAGGCGTCCCACACCTCATATCACGACCTGTCGTGTACTATACCTACTAGCGGCAAGATAATGTAGGTACTTCGTAATTAGCTATACAAATTTCTCCTTTTCCTCCAAAATTTAGATTAGGTATGGCGGTATCCTTCTTAGTTCAAACGCATAGTACGTTTCCACCTTAGATAACCAACACCACGAGGTACTAACACGATTTCATGTTAGACATCATGCGTCGATAAAATAGTCATAAATCTTTATTAACACTAAAATGCCGCCCCGATCAAATCGAAGCTTTATGTCCAGATATGTATCGGACGTTAGCTCACGACCGCTATGGGAAGCTTTCAAACTATTTCCTTTTCAAAAGGCCAGCGCAGACCGCGAGAGGCGAGGCGAGTGCAGTTTAGGCAAGGCGAGTGACAGCGAGTAGAAGCGCACCTCTGCGAACCATGCACCGAACTTGTGGACACTTGAGCGCACATAGATAGAAAACTTTATTGCACACATCAAAACAAGGATAAAAAAAACACTAAAAACCTATAAACTAAAGCAATTGTACGCAAAGGTGATCTTATTGCTTAAATCAATCTCCACCAGGGCAACCTTTGGTGAGAGGAGAGACTAGGACTAGGAGAGTGTCGGATACACAACACAGTCATATTCTTATTTAGACTTATTTGCATTAGAACAATCATTGTATGATATGTTGATGTAGAAATTATCATGACCAACCCATCGCCCAGCTCACTACTGAGCACCGGTACAGCGCTGGTCTGCAGTGAAACAACAAATTTCGCACGAGTGCAAAAAAAAGAATAGAACAAAGATATTTCAACATTATATCAAAGTAAATAAGCTTAGTTTAAGTTGCTAACAAAATAGTACAGTACGCGGCCGAAAGTAATGTACATCGACCTTTAGAAGGAGATAGCAAATTTGTAGAGCACTATCTCTATCGTTGAGACCGACAAAACGTCATATATTATGTATGAGTGACAGAGACAACGCTACAAACAAGTCAAGACAAGTCTACAAAGCCGAAATGTCTCTACTTTCGGCCGGGTATAACTGTATATAGCTGCGCCTCGCCGCCACTCCACTCAGTCAGTGGGCCTTGCGCCCGAAAGTGTTTAAAAAGGATTAATTATTCCGTTAGCAAGTGTTTAAAAACCGTTTACATTTCCTGTCAGCGTTACAAAGCGGTTGACAACTTAAAAAATGAGCGTAATTTGCTTTTATTTTGCTAAATTGGTACTAAAAGTGTCATGGTCGGAACTAGGCGAGTGTTTCTGTTTCATTGTAACGAGGGAAAACAAAAATAATTGAAGTCTATTAGCTCAAACTCAACTGAAAACAACTGAAAATCCATACTATTATTATAAATGCGAAAGTGTGTCCGTCTGTCTGTCTGTCTGCTAGCCTTTCACAGCCCATCCGTTAAACCGATTTTGACGAAACTTGGTACAGCGATAGCTTGCATCCCGGGGAAGGACATCGGCTTTTTATCCCGGAAAATCAAAGAGTTCCCAAGGGATTTTTAAAAACCTAAATCCACGCGGACGACGGGCATCCTCTAGTTATAAAATATGCGAAAGTGTTTCTTTGTTGGTTTCTTGGTTTGTCCTTCAATCAGGCCGCAACGGAGCAACGTATTGACGTGATTTTGTGCATGGGTATAGTCATAGCGCAGGACCGAGATAAATGGACATCTTTGGAGGAGGCCTTTACCCAACCTGTGGTCCTTACATGAATAATAATAAAAATCCTAACAATACTAACAACTAAATTATAAGTTCAACTAACCAACTAACAAAACATAGATAATTTAAACTATTGTAAAATGTAAGGAATAAAAGGCTTCTTTATTTTATTTATTTTATTTATTTATAGTCAAAGACCTGGAGAGTGACATATAGGCTACTTTTTATCTCGGAAAATCAAAGAGTTCCACGGGGTTTTTGAAAACCTAAATCCACGCGTACACAGTCGCGGGCATCAGCTAGTATTGCTATAATCTTAATCGTTGTAATTAGCTAAATTAAAACTATTCCTATAGTCCTCATAGCCTAGTAGTTCTAGACTCCGGCGTCCTATTAGGGGGTCTATAGGATTTGATCCCGGGGGGCACCTCTAACTTCCGGTAGTTATGTACGTATTAAACAATTAATTCTTATCAAAATTCTATAATGAAGGAAAACATCGTGATGAAATCTACGGGCCTGAGAGTTCTCCATAATGTTTTCAAAGGTGTGTGAAGTCTGCCAATCTGCACTGTCTTGGCCAGCGTGGTGGCCATTGGCCTAAGCCCTTCTCATTCTGTGAGGAGACCCTTGCTCAGTAGGGCACTGACAATGAGTTACTATTTTGTCTAGTTAGGGTTTTGGAATTGTATAAATTTTGTGAAAATAGATTAAAATTATTTAAAAAAAGCTGTATTTAGTAAAAGGTACACGCCTAACGCGCTCAAGAAGTCTGTTAAAGCATAACTCAAAACCCCTTTCATAGTGGGTTAAAAAATTTGAATACAAAGTCTAGGATACAAAAGCTCGATTTGCGGAAGCTTTCAACTATTTTCACCTTCCAAAGTGTTTCAAAAGGATTAATTATTTTGCTAGCATGTCGTTTAAAACCCGTTTAACTTTACCTGTCAATTATAGTACTATTTGCATGGACGACCCCTACATAATTATCATCATCATCATTAACAACCGATCGACGGCCACTGCTGGACACTAGCTGGTCTCCTGTAGGGCTCCCTGCGACTAGTTTGATGTCGTCCGTCCACCTAGTGGGGGGTCTTCCAACAACACTGCGTCTTCCGGTGCGAGGTGGCCATTCGAGCACCTTGGGACCCCAACGTCCATCGGTTTTACGAATTATGTGCCCTGCCCATTGCCACTTCAGCTACATAAAAATGAAGACGTTTATGTAAGTATGTTTATGTCACTTTTAAGGGTTCCGTGTCTATAGATAAAAAAAGTTGGCCACTTGGCAGACTACACACACTTTTTTTATAGAAAAAGAATATTAGCCAAGTTTATAGTGCTGACTAATTTTCCCACTTTTCCTCTTCAATTAAGCGTAGGTAAAGCTTGTGCTAGGAGTACGTACGACAATAGTGCAACGGGTGGGGTTGAACCGGTGAGCTTTCGGTTTTCAGTCCGCTCCTTTACCGTTGAGCTATCGAGGCTCTTGATAACATTGTGGAGAACTCTCAGGCATGCAGGTTTCCTCACGATGTTTTCCTCCACCGTTAAAGCAAGTCATATTTAAATACTTAAAACGCACATAACTCCGAAAATTTTGACGTGCGTGTTTAATCATCGTAAAAACCGAAAGATACATCAAAGGCGAGATATCCCTAAAATACTAAGAAAAATAATTTCCTTACAAAAGGAATCACACAAAAAACAAGCAGATACACTCAAGTGTACCAGAATGTGTATAATAAGCGAATATTAAGAGTGAAACGAGCTCCTTTCATTGGGAAAACATCGAAAATAATTTCCCGGTACATAAAAGCCGCCTTTACATTATCTTCAGATATTCAGTATCTTAATACCTATTCAGAGAAAGAAAAAAATGCTAAATGCTTCGACGTGCCTCTGTTAAGGATTTCCATTTCACATATTAAAATACTTTTCAATAAGAAATGTGCTCGCTCGTGAAATATGAAATTTTTCCTTACAATCGAACCGGGATGAGTTGCCGAGCTTTGCCGACGCCACCCGAAATCCTCACCTTTGAAAAACAACCGTCTGTACTCCGTCCCCGTCCAATGCCGAATCAGTGTTCGTTCGAATTCCGACGCGTGCGGACGTGTCGAGTTGCGGAATTTACACGATCTCGGGCCCTTGACAAAATCGAAACGTCTATTATAATTGAATGTGGTTTGATAAACTCATTACGCGCCAATGATCAAAGCTGGAATTTCGTTGAATGTAAAACATAATTTTATATTTTCTCAATGAGATATCGCTCGCTTTCATATTGTGACGGATGATGAAACGGTGCCTATTTTAACGGTTTCGAAATTTGATTGAAATATCGGAACTGCTCTATATTGTTATATGATTTAGAATCGTGTGTTCTATTGTTATGTGATTAAGTATCGAATAGCGGTTGTTATGCTTGTGGGATGTAGTAAGTAAGATATAAGGTGTGTTGTGACTTGTGTCTAGTTATATTATGTTTTGTTTTATTACTTTTTTCGTAGGTCATGGACCGAACTAAATTAAGGGTGAAATTAGACGGTTCATAATTTCGTCTCGTTTCAAAGAAGAATTTCTAAAGCATTTTAATATTTTTAAACATAGCTATTTATCATTCATCAACATTCACTAAAAATTAATCATTTTTAATCAAGCGTCTAGTTAACCCTTAATCACCTTTATTAGTTCGTATGGCATCCGTGAAACATTTATTTATCAAATAAATTTATTTTTCCTTTTTAGTTTTTATTAAATTTAACCCCTTCCTTTTGTTTTAATAAATAGGTTTTATTTAGTTAAAATTCGGGGCTTTTCTGTACTCTAGTTACTTTAAAGCCGAGTTAAGAACACCGCAGGCTAGACCGCACCGCTTCAAATTACTAAAAGCCGACTGCAACCATTTATTTTATGCAACCTATTTTCATTTTCCGGGCATTTTTAAAAATTATTATTGTAGTTAGTTTTAACGACCTTCCAAGCGCAGTGGTGAGCGGTGTGGTCTTATAAATGGAAGGCTCCGAGTTCGATTCCAGGGGCAATTTGGGAATTTTTAATTTCTCAATTTTCTCTTGTCTGGTCTGGTGGGAGGCTACGGCCAAGGCTAGTTCACCTGGTGCTAAGTGATGATGCAGTCTAAGATGGAAGCGGACTAACCTGGAAGGGGTATGGCCGTTTTTATTAAACCCTTGCCCCTTTGGTTTCTACACGGCATCGTACCGGAACGCTAAATCGCTTGGCAGCACGGCTTTGCCGGTAGGGTAGTAACTAGCCACGGCCGAAACCTCCCACCAGACCAGACCAGAAATTTAGAAATTTTCCAACCCCTGACAGGAATCGAACCTGGGACTTTTTTTTAATTATAGCCTAGCGCTTGTATGCAATCAGACCTGGTGGCAAGCCACTGCGCCAGGGAGGCCGTCAGGAGGTTTTACTTAAATATAAGCAGTGTAACTTAAACATAGGTATGTACCTACTTCATTATTTTCACCATGCGAATATTCTTTAGTAAAAAAAAAATGAAAAAAGCTTAGTTGCGACATTAAAAAACTGGGTTATAAAAATTACTTTGCATGGTCGTGACAAATCCAGGGCATGGATGTTACCTACTACCTAGATCCAGGTTACGCAGATGGTTTATTTTCTTCACATTTTGTTAGTCTTAGTAGAAAATATGGATCTTATGTTTATTTTAGAAAGACCACCACTGTATCTAATTTATGGACACTGAAATTAAAAAGCTTTAGTCATTTTTAGGGTTCCGTACCTCAAAAGGAAAAACGGAACCCTTATAGGATCACTTTGTTGTCTGTCTGCCTGTCTGTCGGTCTGTCAAGAAACCTACAGGGTACTTCCCGTTGATCTAGAATCATGAAATTTGGTAGATAGGTAGGTAGGTCTTGTAGCTGGCATTAGGGTAAAAATCTGAAAACTGTGAATTTGTGGCTACATCGCCCAAAAAAAATTAAATTGTGGTCATAAACTAATAATTAGTATTTTCAATTTTTGAAGTAAGATAATATATCAAGTGGGGTCGGATAGGAGGGGATAATATATCATATGAAAGGGCTGCACTTGTGTATTCTAAAACAGATTTTTATTTATTTTTATGCATCATAGTTTTTGAATTATCGTGCAAAATGTCGAAAAATACGACTCTAGTACGGAACCCTCGTTGCGCGAGCCTGACTTGCACTTGGCCAGTTTTTTTTAATTTAATGTTGTTTTTCTTTTACTTTGAATCAGTACCCTTATCAGTACATCAGTTATATTAATTATGCGAAAGTGTGTTTGTCTGTTGGTTTATTGGCTTTTTTCCTTCAATATTTTCGCAACGGAATAATGGATCGATGAGATTTTTTGCATAGATAACTAGGTTAAGACCTGGAGAACGACATAGGCTACTTTTTATCACGGAAAATGAAAGAATTCCCGCGAGTTTTTAAAAACCTAAATCCACGCGGATGAAGTCTCGGGCATCAGCTAGTATTGTAATAAATGTTTTGAAACCTGGAATCATTTACATTGCTAGAAAGATTCTAAGCATAATTATAATACCTAAGTGAATTTTTCACTAATTGATAATTATAATCACTAAGAGCGTCTTATAAGTTTAAGAGGCCAAGAATAGACTTACATTTAAAATCCCATTTACACATTACGAGTCGACGTGACGTTAAGTCGTTAAGGAAGTCGTAGAATTTATCAGTTTTCTTGGCAATTAATAAAATTACCAACCTTTGGCATATAGAGTTTTGTAGAGAACCTGGTAATTTACAAAATGAAGTCTTTTTTTCTTTTTTTTTTCTTTCTTTCTTTCTTTATTTAACTTGGAAAGGTTTTTACTTATATGTTTTTTCTAAACCTTGATTTTTGATGATGACATTCATTGTGAATTATCAAATAAATTGTCTCCCATAGTTGACATTTTATTAGTACAGTTAATAAAAAAACGTAAACCTTCATAAAACATTATAGAATCGTAAATTGTATCAAAATTAATTCGATATTAAAAGCGCCTATTCGTAATCGAATGACTTTATAAAGACGACATAAAGAGGCTGGCGGGAAATGGCTGGCTGAGCAAGGCTGAAAACTGGGTGGGTGGCGCTCATTTGGGAATGTCTATGTCCAACAGTGGACCAAGAGTGTCCACAGACTGATGATTAATATGTTAGTGATATTGAGTAAGATTGTGTTGGTGGTTGAGGTCGTGACGATAAATTGTCCCATCTAAAAAGCTTTTAGCGTTATACACTTACCTACTTCGTCATTATTATGTACAGAAATATTGCCTTCGCTATAGGTAAGGAAAATATGAAATTAATTTACATTTTTATGACTATGAAGTAGCCTAATTTATACCTAAATGTGGAAGAAATTTCACAGTTGCTAAGTACCGTGGCGTGTTTCGTAAGAGATCTGAAAGTGGTTTTTTGGCTTCCATGCATGTTTCCATAGTTTTGTATTCCGTACTTCATTAGTTGAAGTATTTTTTCTTAAGTTAGGAAAATGTTTAGTTTCTTAAGAAACTTCTTTTCTAGCTTTGAGTCGTTCAAAACCAAAATCCTTTCAAAAACAAGCTCACAACGGTCAAAGTAAATGACAAATTCACGGTTTTCGGAATTTTTTGCCTTACTTTTGCTATAAGACCTACCTACCTGCCAAATTTTATGATTCTAGGTGTACGGGAAGTACCCTAAGGTTTACTTGACAGACACGACAAACAGACAGACAACAAAGTGATCCTATCAGCGTTCCTTTTTATCTTTTGAGGTACGGAACCCTAAAAAGATAACTACCTACTTACAAGACTTATTAGAGGACTTAAGTCCACTTTCATCAGCACGCTTCGTACGAGATTTTATGTCTCACCAGCGTTGATAGTATTCGAGTGTCGAAACACTTCTGCGTTATGGTAAACTGGATCTTAACTACCTTGTTTTAAAGCTCAAGTTTGTCTACACATCAACAGTCAGCGCTCCAAGCGGAAACGTTGCGAGATTAAAATCAGTGGCATTGAATTTTTGACTTTATTTCAAGGCTTTTAGGTTTATTTTACTTTGACATTATTGTGTTTCGACTCTCGAATTCGAGCAACTTTGGTGAGACGTAAAATCTTACACTAAACGTGCAGTTGAGCTTGTAGTTAAGCGCTAATTATTTGCCATAAAAAAAAGATAGAATCGGAGTAAAAACGTACACCAAAACTCCGAACAAGTTTTTCCTTTTAGACATTTTATAGCATTTTACTTATTATTTTGGCCCATCCTTTACTGTGAACTTTCCCAAAAATACTGATCTATTAGGTACATACAGATTTACCAACATAAATTGAATTCGCCAGTCGGTCGATCGATAGGCCACCCTAAGGGTACGGTCTCACTAGGCGTATAGATTCCTCTGGATGGTCTGTGCACACTGGAGGACGGGACGGCAAAAGATTTAGCAATCGAATCCAATATTTTATCCAATCGAATCAGTAACCCTTATTATAAATGCGAAAGTGTGTTTATTTGTTGGTTGATTGGTTTGTTTGTTTGTCCTTCAATTTACGTCGCAACGGTGCAACGGATTGACGTGATTTTTGGCATGAATATAGATAAAGACCTGGATAGTGACATAGGCTACTTTTTATCCCGGAAAATCAAAGAGTTCCTACGGGATTTTTAAAAACCTAATTCCACGCGGATGAAGTCGCAGGTATCAGCTAGTAAGGTAATTTCAATGTTCGGTGCTCCAACTGCGCTGCAATGCTCCGAGGTCAATCACCGAACAATTTTAAAATCCTTTCGTGCGTTTCATCACTGCTTTCGTTTGTTTGTCATTTAGGTCCACAACCATCACAAATTTAGCAAATTATCGCTTCGCTTCATAAATTGTAGGCCTTCCAATGAAACGGTCCAGTCAAACCGTCAACCGCAGTCTAAACGCTTAGTCAGACCACGCTCTTAACTTGGAATAGATTGCGCGTCGCCACTACAAACAGTATTTTATTTTCCCTCTGTGGGGTCTAGGAGGAAAAGTTCTCAAATTAGACACCCGAAAGTTTCAAATAGGTTTTTTTACCTCAATTTTTTATAGTTTGTAACCATAATATTACTTTGTTTGTTTTCTCATTTCTGTATATATAGGTAAAAATAAGATTATCATATTAATTAATATTATAGGTAGTGTAAAGATCTACGTTATAATATCTAAATCTGAATATATAAAAGGAAAAGGTGACTGACTGACTGACTGACTGACTGACTGATCTATCAACGCACAGCTCAAACTACTGGACGGATCGGGCTGAAATTTGGCATGCAGATAGCTATTATGACGTAGGCATCCGCTAAGAAAGGATTTTTGAAAATTCAACTCCTAAGGGGGTGAAAAAGGGGTTTGAAATTTGTGTAGTCCACGCGGACGAAGTCGCGAGCATAAGCTAGTAAATACATAAAAGGAAAAGGGGGACAGACTGATCTATCAACGCACAGCTCAAACTACTGGACGGATCGGGCAGAAATTTTGCATGCAGAAAGCTATTATGACGTAGACATCCGCTAAGAAAGAATATTTGAAAATTCAACCCCTAAGGGGGTGAAATAGGGTTTTGAAATTTAAGTAGTCCACGCGGACGAAGTATCGGACATAAGCTGGTATTATATAAAACTTAACTACTCAAAATCTCAAGTTTTGAGACCCAACATATTGAGCTTGTTCAGTCAGTCAGTTTTTTGTATTCGCATACAATTTGTATAGATAATAGAGCTAGCATTGTTTACTAAACTTTATCAGAACAAACGGCTTTTGAATGCAACAGCACACGCCATATCGTATGAATAGAAATCCGTGTTGTTCGCATAGCTAGATTTCAATATATCACGTAGAAATTTGACAGACATGCCTGGACGGGTATATATGCCATTCAAAAAACTGTATGATGGATATTAGATAGTGAGCGTTTTGTTGTCGAGCTTATATCGAAAATGTAAAAGTGATAGCAATATATTTCGATATTGTTTGTAATTCCCATGCGAGAAATTTATTTTTGATAGAGGTGCCTATTGTTTTTTGTTTTGAAATTGTATTGAGTTATCGGCAGTACCTAATTGGATTACTAACTAAAGTCGTAAAAATTGTTTTGTAAATTTTATCGGTTTTTTTTTGTTAATGTTCATTCACACGTGCCACAAATTGCAGTCATGTTCAACAGCTGTCACGAATGTGGGGCAATACTGACCACAGCGCAAGCGCTCGCGACGCTTACACGCAAGCAGTCAACAACATTGCAGTTCGCACTACTGTTCCGTTATTAGTAACCTGCAAAAACTTGGTGGCTTTCGGTGTTTAATTAAATGTTGTCTTTTAAAATTACAATAACTTTAAGATATTGCTTTAACAATAAAATAAAAATACTTTATTAGAAAATATACATAAATTATATCGCCCCATCAATATTATAATAATTTAGTAGTAGGTTTATAGATATAGAAAAGTATATTGTATTATATATTTTGAATATGGAATAAACATAGGTATGTTTATAATCTTTAATTTTAAATGTTTGTTCTTTATACGTTACAATAATAATGATGAGGAATGAAGATGGTCACGCAAGGTCGTTTTATGACCCAAAGTCAAAATCTTAAAATTTCAAAATAAGCTTCTGAAAAGATGCAATTAAATACCTTGTATTTCTATTTACTCCCTTAGGGGTTGCATTTTCAAAAATCCTTTCTTAGCGGATGCTTACATCATAATAGCTAGCTGTATGCTAAATTTCAGCCCGATCCGTCCGTAGCTTGAGCTGTGTGTTGATAAATCAGTCAGTCAGTCCTTTTCCTTTTATATATTTAGATAACGGGTGCTTGATGACATTCATCCCGCTGTCATGTGGTCCATCTGAATAGACACTCAGTTCAGGGGTATTTTATTATTACTACGTTATTTCTACACAATAAAAAATATAATATGAAATGGAATAATACACTCTGTCTACATGTTAAGAAATTTTCACTTCAAAGAAACCCGGTTCTCAGTATACCCACTCTAATAAAAAATTCAACGGTTCCCGTACAATGTCTTGAAATATAATTTCATTAGAACGGAGTCCGCCTCGAGCGTCTTAGTAGACAGCCTTAATTATTCTTACTTTGCTATTTAGCTTTACAATGAGCGATCTTGATACAATACTTTGATGAACTCCTGATACCTTTTAGACGAGTTTAATATAACCAATTTACTGTTTGTTAGTATTTTAGTTATGTCAGAAAAAGTTAAATAAGAGGTAGTTGTATTCAGATTACCTATATTCTTTCTTGTTTTTCGAGTCTATTTTTTAATAATCTTTAAATATATAGAAGGAAAGTAGCTGTCCTGATTGCAAAGACAATTTCTTTCGATCCCAATTTATTTTGCAACAGCACAATGCGCTGTCTACGGGCTGAGTTGCCTTGATTTAAAATTGTATGACAACTTGATTTTTATGGTTCCACATCATCGTACAAGATAATTATAACCTATGAACTTTTTTTTTATTTAGCATGGTGGCCATTTTGAAATTATTCGACATCTTGGTTTTTTATTATTTCTTGTTACATGGGCAATAAAAATACTCTGTGAAAATTTCAAATCTACCTATTACGGTTCATGACATTTAACCCGCTGACAGACAATTAGACGAACTAACAGTGGTAGCTTAGTAACAAAGCCTCGTTAACACTCTTCGGGTATGGAGCCCTGGAAACGTCACACCATGATGAAACACGGCCGCTCGGGTAAGAGGGACTCAACAAAGAAGTAAAATACGCTCTCACGGAAATAGGAAATGTCCCATGCGAAACAACATCACTGACGACAAAGACAATTACCGTCAAAGCGCACGACAATGTTTGTCGTGTCCCGCTGTCCCGATTGCAAAGAGAATTTCTTTCGATCCCAATTTATTTTGCAACAGCACAATGCGCTGTCGACGGGCTGAGTTGCTGTGATTTAAAAGTTTATACCGGGACTCCATGAGCGTGCAATGTACAATTGTACATGCATGAAATTTTGAAGTTCATGCAAACAAATACGATTGTATATAAGCAACTTTTAGAATTGCTTTATTCTATAGGTATAATTAGCTTTTGAGAACGTTATGGAGTACTCTTAAGGCATGCAGGTTTCCTCACGATGTTTTCCTTCACCGTTAAAACATGTGATAATTAATTGCTCATATTAGATCCCATATACGAAAACTTACAGGAGGCGGTTTAAGAATATGTATTTAGAAAAAGTAATTAAAAATTCTCAAGCGAACTTATAACTCAAATTTTGTTAAAGCCGCTAAAATCCTCTTAATAAGCCGAGATTTAAAACGAAATCCGGCGAGTTTTTCGCCGAAATGAAATTAGCCGAAAAAGGCGGTGCCATTAAAATTACATTAGCATAAATAAGAATGCTAATCTTAGAAATAAATCTTGGGCGGGGGAAATAAAAATAATCCTTGGACCCTTCAATGGTGCCATGACAGATTTCTTTTTGCCCTATTTTTCTTTAATTTTCCGTACTAATTAAGCACTAATTATACCCCCGTCATCCTTTGCCTCTTCTCTTTATAGACTGTAAACGGCTATACGGGTTTTAATTATTCAAAAACGTTTTAATTTTAGTAATTCTATCTCCACATTTAAAGCGTTCGTTGCTTGAATTGCGTTAAATTTTGTTATAAAAAATTTAAAGTTGCTAGGTAGAGCGGAGCGAGACCAATAATTAATCTATGGTTGCTACGTTTTTATTTGGGAGAAAAATTGATATGAATGCATTTGGTTGTGTAGGAACATTTTTTGACTAATATTAAGAAATTTGTTGAGCAATAATTGTAAAAAAAGTCTTGACAATGTGTTTATTTCCTCAAACCATGATTATGAATAAGGAATAAGTATTCTTCTTTTTCCTTACCTTATCCCTCGCTACGTGGGGTCGCTACAACATGGCTTGTTCATTCACTCACTGCTGTCATCTGTCAACGTATTATATCCTCTTTCACGTATGTATGGTATGAATAAGCAATTAGTAATTAAATTAAATTAAGTCATTTGATATTAGTAGTTAAACTACAATATGTACAACGCCTATTTAAAACAATTTGTTTATATTATGTCTAAAATTCCAAATATTTTGCGTTTGTATAAATACAGGCTGTAACCAGAACGCTGGCAAAAACTTAGCCTTCCTGTTATACTACCTAAACACAATCCAATACCAGTAACCATTTGCCTCATTTCGTAGTTTTAGTGATTTAGTATTTTTCAAACCCGCAATGTACCTATAGCATGCAAAACTCGGGTCAATGCCCCACCTTCGACGTGGCATTGACTCCGAGTGGCCTATTTACGCAACGTTCGTTGACCTCTAGCATCAGTCAGATGTTTCATTTGCAATATACCGTAAACTTTTACAATGTATAGGATTTTAAATTTTTTTTCGCGTCTCGTTGTGGTATCATATCAGTAATCACCTGTCTTCGTTTTGGTTTCACGCTGTATAATGTTGAAAAAAATATTAATAATCTTCACGTATATATTTTTATTTCACTTATGTTTACGATCTGAAGAATATTGTATCTTACAAGGCTTTCTTTATATTGGCAAATATATAATACCGATTCCTCTTATCGTTTTTTCTAAAGACCTCTATCTACTGTCATTGTTAAAGCTTATAAAGAAAACCATGAGCTCGTAAACGCTTATTACTTATCTTTCCAAAGAATAAAGCATATTTTTATTTACGTATTTTACATATTTATATATATATATATATATATATATATATATATATATATATATATATATAGTTATATATATATATATATTTTATTAGGTTTACTTTCGGCTACTTACACTAATAGATACATTAAAAATACTTATTCTGAACATATAACTCACTAAATGTAGTCGCCATTTACAAGTTAACACAACATTTACAAAAATATGTTACAAAATAAAAATACATTACATCAATAAGTCGATGAGACAAAAAAGACATGAAAGAAGTTTATCTAATAATATTAATTACGACTAATAAAATAAACTACTATATAAATATATAAATTTATTCAGGAACTATTATTATTTAATATTAGGTATGTATTATCTACATAAAGCTGTGATAGCCTAGCGGTTAGGACGTCCGCCTTCTAACCGGAGGTCCGGGGTTCGATCCCGGGCACGCACCTCTAACTTTTCGGAGTTATGTGTTAGCGACCATATCTCGGATCCATATGTCATCACTGGCAACACGCACTGTTCGAAGACTTTGGTCTTCAAGCACTGAGGAATTTTGGACAAGAAGACATCTCGGAGCTTCCTGAACGCTGCCCGCTCAGCTCAAGACCGTGACGTATGGAAGTCCCTACAAGAGACCTATGTCCAGCAGTGGACATCTATCCGTTGATGATGATGATGCTGAATATTAGTACGGATAGTATGGATGATTTTAGATTTATTCATATCGTGAGATTTTAGTCATATTTTCGAAAACGCCAGATATTAAGGCGGTTCTGTTTTCGATATTCATTCTGTTCAACGTACCGCGCGATAATGGCGGGCGGGCGGGCGGGCGGCGTAGGACCTCAAAACGTAACGTTGTCGGTCGGGAACAGGCTCTAATGCCCTGGAAGGACCCTTCTTTGGGTGAACGACGATGCTGAATCTTTTATTAGCCCCGTGAATGGACAGTCAGTTCACATAACCGTCATTGACATCTGTTTTGATATTACGCCATCGGCCATCTTGCTCAGGCTTTCCGGCGATTTGGGAACGTTTCACTAGTTTTTTTCTTTCCCTTATAAACATAATATTTTGTACACGTGGAATATTCGGTCGAATTTTTGATGGAGGTGAACATAGACACTTTTGTATGTCATCTATTTATCTAATAGAGTTATGTAACCTGTTAGATACGTCATATGACTATGGTGGCTCAAAAAAAAATAGCCCAGTGGTTGAGACGTCAGTCTTTTATTCAGGAGGTCAGGGGGTTCGATCCCGGGCACGCACCTCTAATCTTTCGGAGTTATGTGCGTTTCAAGCAATTAAGTATAGTTATCACTTGCTTGAACGGTGAAGGAAAACATTATGAGGAAACCTGCATGAATGAGAGTTCTCCATAATGTTCCTAAAGGTATGTGACGTCGGCCAATCCACAACAGCTAGCCAGCATGCTAGAGTATGGTCAAACCCTTCTCATTTTGAAAGGAGACCCAAGCTCAATAGTAAGCAAGCGATATGGGTTGATCATAATGGTGATGAGTGAAAGTAAATTTGAAATACTTATTAGGTTAAGTTAAAAAGATCGTAAGCGTGAGATCACGCTTGGGACTTTTGTTTCAAAACTTTTATCATTTTGCCTTTGTTTTCCTACGCACATTTATTGTCACTACGATACAAGTCAGGTAACTTTAAAAGTAGATAAGTACAATCAAGAAAACAATATAATAGCAAAGTTTATAATAATGCTTTTAGCAAAGTTAAAATAATAATCGTTTTCGCTATGGGACCGATTTCACTTTCTTTTTATTTTCTTAAAAAGAATAATACGTCCAGTTTAAATGACGTAGGCGTCAGATTACAAAAGGGACTGCCAAAATTAACTCTAACTCGTGTCTTAATGTTCTGTGCGTCTATTTTATTTTCCACTCTGAATCAGCCCTCTTATAAGTCTTTGTTATTTTCGCAATTGTTGTAAATAGTTTAGTCAAAGTCGAAGTCATATAATTTATTCAAAAGTAGCTAATGCCCACCGCGACTTCATCCGCGTGAAATTTGGTTTTTAAAAATCCCGTGTGAACTCTTTGATTTTCCGGGATAAAAAATAGAAATAGCGAGCAAACGAGCAAGTAGGTAACCTGATGTTAAGTGACTAACACCGCCCATGAACATTTGCAGCACCAGAGGAACTGCCGATGCGTTGCCGGCCTTTTAGGAATTTATTGGTCCGTGAAACGAACGGAACAGTACGCGGCCAAAAGTGATGGACATCGACCTTTAGAAGGAGACAGCAGATTTGTAGAGCACTGTCTCGGTCGTTGAGACCGACAAAGCGTCATATGGGTATGAGTGACAGAGACAACGCTCTACAAAGATGAAATGTCATTCTAAAGGCCGATGTATAACTTTTTGTCGTGCGACATGTCGTTATGGTGAACTCACGCTAATACGTGTTGGGGGAAACGTCGCTGAGTCGGCGAATATGAATGTATTGTGCGTCATCAAGATTTTACGAAAATCTTGATGACGCAGCGCCTTCTTCGGGAAATTGACTGATGCGTGGACCGTTTTTGCTATATTGCTTTTTGTAGAAATTGGTCTCGAAAAATCTATGATTAAGGTAGAGAGGTTGATCTCGTAAACGTATGTACGTATAAAAAAGAACGCGACAGGTCGAGATGGCAATCGGGGTGACGCCACACATACCCGCACAGCCCCTGCGCTAACCCGATGCGCGCGAGCGCGGGTGACGTACGGGTGTGCGGGGCGTCTCCCCGCCTCATACCCCGATTGCCATCTTAACTTGTCGCAAACTTAAACGAATAAAATAGTGTGTTATCCTCACGATGTTTCCCATCATCGTTAAATCAAATGATATTTAATTGCTTAAAACGCACATAACTCCGAAAAATTAGTGGTGCGTGCCCGGCATCGAACCCTTGACCTCCTGAATAGGAAGCGGACGTCTTAACCACTAGGCTATCACCGCCTAAGAAGTTCAGTCTTCGCTTACCACCTGATAAAATAGCAGTAAAATTCTAGTCTTCACCACCCGTATTATAAATGCGAAAGTGCGTTTGTTTGTTGATTTGTTGCTTTGTTCTTCAATCACGTCGCAACGGGGTAACGGATTGACATGATTGTTTGCATGAGTATGAGACCTGGAGAGCGACATACTGATTATCTTAGATGGGATCATCACTTACCGCCAGGTGAGATAGCAGTCAAGGGCTAACTTTTATCTGAATTTTAAAAAATACTGTCTATTTTTAACCCGGAAAATAAAAAAAAAGCCTTTCATAGTACCGACCTACAAAAGTCTCCGACCACCATGTCGGAGGGAAAAAGGAAGGAACACATTAAAAAAAAACTCGGAAAATCAAGCAGTTCCCACAGGATTTAAAAACCTAAATCCACGCGACCGAAGTCGCGGGCATCAGCTAGTTTGTAAGAAAAAACTCGTCAGACTCAGAAAACAATGTAGCAAGAAAAAAAAAAACTTCAATAAAAAAAAAGTAATCCAGCAAGCATTTTAAATTAACCCTGTTCACATTACGGGGACCGTAATTTGTAAAAACATAATTTTGTTGGACTTTTAGTGCGGACCGTAGATTGCCTTTCCACTAGAGATAAGCGATGTTTAGTATAGACTATGGTAGTTAGCACGCGACAGGTCGAAATGGCAATCGGAGAGGGAACGCCCCGCACAGCACCCGCGCTAAACCGGTGCGGGCAAGCGCGGGTGACGTGCGGGTGTGCGGGGCATCCCTTCGCCTGATACCCCGATTGCTATCTCGACCTGTCGCGTACTGTGAGTTCAGTACGCAGCAGAAAGTAATGTACATCGATCTTTAGAAGGAGACAGCAGATTGTAGAGCATTGTCTCAGTCGTTAATATGAGTAACAGAGATAATGCTCTACAAAGCCGAAATGTCATTCTAAAGGACGATGTACATTACTTTCTGCTGCGAACTGTAGCTAACCTCTGGTGCTGCAAATGTTCATGGGCGGCGGTAATCACTTAACATCAGGTGACCCGCCAGCTCGTTTACTCGCTATCTCTATTTAATAATTAAGCTTTTGGTTCATTGTATACGCCACCATCCTCTAATTTAAAAGTTCTTACACAATATTTACCTACCTGAGACCGTAAATGTAGAAAAGGCTGCAATAAATTAAAACTTACTTACCCGTTTTAGTATGTACATACATTATAACTGTAAAGTGAGAATTGATGGACAATCTAACCCTTTAAATTGCGCGTGTCCCTTCCAGGACCCAAGAGTTGAGGACTTTACAGTTTGAACTCGAGGGACTAATTAGAATAAAAGAGTGTTAAAGTTCCCTTTCACTGACGCGGACGGTCGCATTTGGTGGCGAATCTCAAGGGACCACCTTTCTGGGTTGTGAAGACATGAATATTTTACTCTTCCTAATATGGAAATATAAATTATTGTGATTTTGGAATTGAAATAGTAGCGATTGTAGTTTAAAAGATTTTAATTAAATTTTTATAGAGAGTATCGCTTTACAATTTTAAATTTTATTATTATCAATATCAATCATCAATATATCAATCAATATCAATACTTATAATAAAACTGTAACAGGTCAAATTCTGTACATTGAAGATATTTTGAAAATTTTTTTTCGAGGGCACTCTATAATCGATACTGAACCCAAAACTGTAATTTTTTTCATTTTTGTCTGTCTGTCTGTCTGTCTGTATCACGGCCGCGCATCACGCTGAAACTACTGAATGGATTCCAATGAAACTTGGTACGATTTGAGGTCATACTATGAGGAAGAATATAGGATACTTTTTATCCCGAAATTCAGCATGGTTCCCGTAGGAGAGGGGATGAAAGTTAAAATGTATACTGAGTTGTAATTCATTAACGCGTAGTCCGATTTCATTCATTCTTTTTTTGTTAGAAAGGGGATATTTTAAAGATTGTTCCGTAAATATTTCAAGGACATCGGTTTTTAACCAACTGTCAAAAAGGAGGTGATTCTTTTTTCTACATCGATTTTTTCGAGGTTTCTGGACCGATTTGCAAAATTTTTTTTTTAAATCAACAAAAAAAGTTTACGTCGTGGTCACATAAAAATTTCTGGATTCAACTCCTTAATCTTGATGCTGCAGGGTTACTGCCCGCCTGGGTTATCAAGATTCAGGAAGTGTTCATAGTGAATTCATATTGTAGGTACCAAGCAACGACAACAATCCTGAAAAATCAAAGAGTTCCCGCGGGATTTTAAAAAACGTAAATCCACGCGGACGAAGTCGCAGGATTCAGCTAGTCTATAAATACATTACTTCTTTCTTTACCAAAATTACTTTGCCCGCGTGGATATTAAATATGTTTAAAAATCTCGCGAAAACCATGGAATCTCCATTCTAATGCTGCGGGAAAAGTAACAATCATACACACACACACACACTTTTGCCTGTATAATATTAGTATGGTTATTTTTATATCTCAAAATTACACTATTATTATCCATACTAATATTATAAATGCGAAAGTGTGTCTGTCTGTCTGTCTGCTAGCTTTTCACGGCTCAACCGTTCAACCGATTTTGACGAAATTTGGTACAGAGCTTGCAACCCGGGGAAGGATATGGCTACTTTTTATCCCGGAAAATTTAAGAGATCCCACAGGATTTATAAAAACCTAAATCCACGCGTACAAAGTCGCGGGCATCAGCTAGTTTAGATATAAGTTAAAAGTAAACTAATCTTTTTCTGACAAAATGTACTTGGATTCTTAACGTTGATGGAAGGAAAAAAATATTGTTTGATCTATGAATGTTCAAACAGCTTCAAGCTAAAGTTGAAAACATTCTCATAAAAGAATATGAGAACATTATAATAATGATACTAAAAATACTAAAAAAATAATGCCTAGCGCCTACTTTATTATATTTTTGTAACAAGATAAACTAAAAAATATCAGCTATACAAATGTTTACTCAATTTCAGCAAATATTGTTCTAAATGAATTTATTTTTTCTAGAGTGTAGTAAACACAAAAATTTAAAGAAAACAATTCCATTTCGCTAGCTTTTATCACAAACTAGCTTATGCTCGCGAGTTCGTTTTTCAACACACACATTTCAAACCCCTATTTCACCCCCATAGGGGTTGAATTTTCAAAAATCCTTTCTTAACGGATGCCTAAGTCATAATAGCTATCTGCATGCCAATTTTTCAGCCCGATCCGTCTAGTAGTTTAAGCTGTGCGTTGATAGATCAGTCAGTCATTATATATATATTTAGATTCAGATGTTAATATACCCTAAGAATAAACCATTATTATTCATTAAGCTAAGCCAATAATACTTGGTCGTGGGACTAAGTTCTTAGTTAGCATTTAGAACTTGATGGAGTTTGCTGGAACTGAATAGTTAGGGCAAACAAATAAGTCACCCAGTTATAGTTTTGGTTGCTTGCTATTCTTTGATAAATAAATAATATTAATTTTACTCTACTACTACTCAATCCATGAAAAGAAGTTACTATTTTTTTTTTATAGATATAGCGAGCAAACGAGCAGGCAGGTCACCTGATGTTAAGTGATTACCGCCGCCCATGAACATTTGCAGCACCAGAGGAGCCGCCGCGGCGATGGGTTGATCATGATCATTGCATAGGATACGTCTTTTGGAACAAATGTACGAATTAAAGCTAGAAACATTGTAGCGAAAAATACGCGATCAAAAAGCTGCAATATCTATACATCAAATAGAAATTGGCAATTCCGGATTGGGAAGGTTCACCCTATAAAGTACGTGAGGCGGTCAAAAACAAACTTGTGCAATAAATAACACGGCCGGATAAGAGTTAGGTCATCAAGCAATACGCAAAAGAGTGGATATAGGGATCTAGTGTGATTCTCAAAATGCAGAGGCTCAAAAGGTATAGAACTTTATATTGTGTCTGATTTAAAAAAAATATATACATTTACAGTTATTGAAAGAGATAAGCCGTCAATGACTTAGGTATAAAATTAAAGACTTAGGTATTTATTGTAATCCACTGGACATAATCTTAAAACATAAACGACATATAAGCGCAGTAAAATGTTGAAGAATGACCTAAAGAAACATATTAAATGTAGAGTTTCCGTAATACGCGATGAGCCACCTCCACTTATTTTTGATTTTTAATTCAAAGCTTTTGTATATAATAGCTTTTATATATATCAATAGGGACCTAAATGTCAAAAGTAAAACAAATAAATGAACGTGGCACTCAATAGCTGGGCAACGCGTATTGTTGCCCGTATTAATATCAGGGAACGAGACATAGTCTAGACATAGACAGGGAACTCTTCTGTTGGGCTAACATTTCTCCAGCCATTTGTCACTCTGTTTATTGATAGGTTTTTCTATTAGACCCACTGGTCCTGTACTTCGGTGTTTGCGTAGGGTCGGGTCGTATTGCTTATTGGGAAAAGGTACAAAATCCGGTCATTTTATATTCACTAAAAAAAAATAAGATCAACTAAACTGTCTTACGATATAGTCACGCGATTTATTATGAACCGAATGGTATCCTATTTTTTGGAAGAATAGTAAATAGCACGTGCTTGGAATGGTATAAGAAATTGATGTATTACGTTATTAAAGATGGACCAATATATTTAAACTATCTGAATTTTGTAGTTGGTTTATTTCATCAACTAACTACTTAGCTATTCTTGCGACTTCGACCGCGTGGACTACACACATTTCATTAGAGCCTCACTAGCTTAACAGGTAAAGGAGTGGACTGAAAACCGAAAGGTCGACGGTTCAAACCCCGCCCGTTGTTCTATTGTCGTACCTACTCCTAGCACAAGCCTGACGCTTAGTTGGAGAGAAAAGGGGAATATTAGTCATTTAACATGGCTAATATTCTTTAAAAAAAAACCTCTATTTTACCCTCTTATGGGTTGAATTTTTAAAAGTCTTTTCTTAGCGGCTGCCTGCGTCATAATAGTTACGCATTGTCGCCAATAGTGGTGCTTGCGATTGTAACTGTCATTCTGTCGTATGTAGCTGTCATTCTGTTCTTAATTGCGGTAAAAGCGCACACGATTGACAGTTCACTCTGCTAATAGTTGTGCTTGTCAGTAGTAAAAGATAACGGATTTTTGTCCATCATGGACAATAGTCCGTCGTCTACATAGACCCTTAGTTGCTATAAATTAGCGACACGCTGCCCCGGTATTTAAGATAGCAGTTAGCAGATACTAGGTACTTCTATTACCTCATTTGAAATTCTGTGGGAATTCAGTATTTTTTTAAATTCAGATACAAGTTAGCCCTTGACTGCAATCTCACCTGGTGGTAAGTGTTTAGAAGAAAAGCTAATGGACGGTCAGTGTTTATAATGCAGTCACTTACCGGATCCGGGAACGCGCTCCGATGATGGGGGCCCCCAAGATGCGCTGGTAAGGTCCAGGATTGATGATCTGGTCGAAGGTTGATGAACTTCGCGTCTAAAGTTTTGCTTTTTTGATGATAGCCGTTAGAGGCTTGTGTTTTGATGTGTGTCACGCGTTCTCGCGGATCGTTTGCGGTATGTGTCAACTTCGAGTTCGACTGACAGCTGTAGTGTTGCCGTTTTAGTAAGCGGCCACATAAGTAAACCCCGACCGATTGTAATAAAATTAAGTCTACGAATTTGGAAAAGACGCTGGTTTGTGCTATGATTATAAATATATCAAAAGTACGGAACATACCGCCGGCCATAAAATAATCCAGGATTATTTTATAAAAATAAAAATAAATAAAAAAACTCTTACCTAAGCTAACTTATACTAAACATCTAATGGGAAAATAGAAAATACTTATTCAACGGGTAAGGGGCAGATCTTGACTACAGGTCGTTTGACTAAATTATTGCCCACACGGACAGTGACTACCCGAGTTATACCGTCAGCGCCCGGGTGGAGTTGATGTACACGCGCAAGACGCCACTGCAGTGGTGGTAGTGTGTTATCGATTAGCACGACTACCGAACCCTCGTGGATGGGTGTATTAATTTTATCGTGGAACCATTTACCTCGGGGCTGTAACTGATGAAGGTATTCTACACTCCAACGTTTCCAAATATGTTGGATAGCCTGTTGAACAACTTGCCACCGAACAAGGCGATTAGGATTATCATTTGAAAAGTCGAATTCTGGTAATGAGGTTAATGGTTCCCCAATCAAAAAGTGACCCGGTGTGAGTGGTAATGGATCTGTAGGATCATTACTTAATAAGCAAAGTGGTCTGGAATTGAGGACTGCCTCGATTTGACAGAGAATTGTGTTAAATTCGTCATATGTTACCGTGAGCTTACCTATGACTCGATAGAGGTGGGATTTCATGCTCTTTACACCCGCCTCGAAAATTCCTCCAAAATGCGAGGCGTAAGGAGGATTGAAATGCCAAGTTATCGAAAGTTCAGCTAGATATTTATTTAAAACGGACTGATTGGATTCGTCTCGCAAAAACGTGTAAAGATCGGTCAGATAGTTATCACAGCCAATAAAGTTTCGGCCACAATCTGAGTAGATATTCGTGCACAAACCTCGCCGAGAAATGAAACGACGAAGTGTGTTAAGAAATGAAATAGTTGATAAATCGGGAACCAATTCTAAATGGATTGCCTTCGTCGACATGCATATGAACACGCAAACATATGCTTTGAGAATTTTAGCATTTCTAAACTGGTTAGATTTTAGATTGAACGGCCCCGCAAAATCCACTCCCACATGAAGAAAAGGACGCAGCGAGCGGACTCTAACTGTCGGCAGTTGAGCCATTGGTGGTTGCGGTGCGATTGGACGCGCGCGAAAGCAGGGCACGCAGCGACGAGTTCGCATACGAACCGCATCGCGAGCGCTTAAAATCCAATACTTCTGTGCAAGTATAAACTGTAAGGTTTGGGGACCGACATGCAAGTTAGTTTTATGATAATAGTCGATGAGCAGATTAGTCAAATGGTGCCTTTTTGGTAATAGGATTTGATGCTTGGCATCATAAGGAACGTTGGCACAGCTTATTCGGCCACCAACTCGGAGGAGTCCGTCTTCGTCCAAGAAAGGTTTTAATTTTTGCAACCGTTTGGTACACCTATCGTCGTCCTTTAGACGTGAAACTTCTTCTGAAAATTGTTCAGCCTGAACGAGGGTTATGATGCGACTCAATGATTGCTTGATCTCAGGAACAGTGACGTGATTTGTTGTATAAGATTTGCTTTTGCGACATTTATGATAAAATCGAAAGATAAGTGACACTATGCGTAACATTTTTGGCAATGAGGAGAATCGCTCGAGGAATTCTAAATTTGAGTCGACATGTGTTACAAGAATGTGTTTGCGGCGTTCTTCATCGGTGTGACATTTTACGTTGGACACTGGCCATTCTGACTGTGGGCCTGAAAGCCACGGCGGACCATGGAACCACAATTGCTTATTCAATTGAGTAGGCAATACACCTCGGGATGCAGAATCTGCTGGGTTATCTGCTGATTGGACATGGTGCCATTGGGAGGCAGGTACATTACTTGTAGTTTCCGCTATGCGATTGGCCACATATGTACGCCACTTGTGCGGTGATGAATGTAGCCATGCAAGAGTGACCGATGAATCGCACCAAGCGAAGACTTCATCAAAGGGTAAAATATTACTGTACGTAGTTATAACCTTTTTTATCAACTTTGATAAAAGATGAGCCCCACAAAGTTCTAACCGTGGAATTGTGAGCTGCTTTAATGGCGCAACCTTTGTTTTCCCAAGAAGAAGATGTGCCTGGATTACACCTTCTGTATTAACGACACGAATGTAGACACAGGCCGCGTAAGCCTTTTCAGATGCGTCTGAAAAGCCATGAAGTTGTACTTGATCAATAGCTGTGCTAGGAAGTATGTGGCGAGGCAAGATAACGTTTTGCAATGAACTAAGCTCATCAATGAATCGATACCACAACTCGCAAATGCCCTTCGGAGGAGCTTCATCCCATCCTGAACCAGCTACCCACAAGAGTTGAATTAGATGCTTGACAAATAGAGTTATAGGGCTCAGAAAGCCAAGAGGATCGTAAATTTTAGCAATTTCAGCTAGCATTATACGTTTTGTACATTTGCGAGGAGGAATGTCCGTGTGATATGTGAAAGTATCAGATTTTGGTGTCCATTTTAGCCCTAGAACCTTTATTGAATCATTCGTATCAAGTGCGGATAGTATGAGCGCATCATCTAGACTGGAATCATCGGTGTTCAAACTGTCTAAAAACTCTTGATTGTTGCTTGTCCACTTGCGGAGTTCGAAGGTACCTGCTTTGCAAATAGCGGTAAGTTGACGTTGAAGTTCAATAGCTTCCTCAATTGTGCTAGCCCCCGTGACAATATCATCGACAAAAACATCATTGAGAAGCACTTGAGAAGCTAAGGGGAACGATGCAGCTTCGTCCATCGCTAATTGACGAAGTGTACGTAGAGCAAGAAATGGCGCTGAGGCTACGCCAAAGGTTACCGTACACAAGCGGAATTCTTGCACAGGCTCAAGAGGAGAGAACCGCCAAAGGATTCTCTGAAAGTCTCGATGTTCTTTGCAGAGATTAATGAAGCGATACATCATTTTGATGTCCGCTGTGAAAACAATGTTGTGTAATCTGAATTTAAGTAGAACTTCTGTAATGTCCTGGTGTAACTTTTGTCCTGTCAGAAGGTTATCATTAAGAGAACGGCCAGATGTAGTTTTGCATGAAGCATCGTAAACGACCCGATATTTAGTAGTGCTTGCCGATGTCTTCACTACGCAGTGATGAGGTATGTAGTAAGAAGTTATACTTTGCATTTTAGCGAGGTGGACAGGTTCCATATGTCCCAGGTCTAAGTACTCCTGCATACA
Organism: Maniola hyperantus; assembly: GCF_902806685.2. Classification (NCBI taxonomy): domain Eukaryota; kingdom Metazoa; phylum Arthropoda; class Insecta; order Lepidoptera; family Nymphalidae; genus Maniola; species Maniola hyperantus. The sequence goes on from NC_048553.1 coordinate 11,412,535, forward strand.
TTTATTGTACTCTGCTCGTAAAGTGGAGTTACGTGACAATTTTACCTCCAGTTTATTTAAACGCGAGAGGGCAATGGCTCGAGATTCACCTAGTGGAGGAGCATTTTCCTTAAACGGCAAAGAAACTGTGTATTTTCCATTCAGGTCCCGCTTATGAGTGTTGACGAAAATCTTTTCACAATTAAGTTCATCTTTGGTGCGATGAGTATTTTCAGGCATCGACTCCAGCTCCCAAAATCTTTGAAGTTGAACGTCGAGCTGGCACGTGCTAAGATTAACAGAAACAGAACCAGACGTTGAATGAGCAATTTTGCCATTTAGGAGATAGCCAAAAATGCTATTTATAGCCACAGGAGTACCAAGTGGACCTTTGATATTATTATAAAGTAGTATGCTATCAGTATAGTCTGACCCCAATAAGATCTCCACGGGACGCGTAGAACGTAGTTCTGGATCTGCTAATGTAAGATCCTTTAGATGGGGGATTTGTTCAAATGAACTGGGTATGTTTGGAATGTAGCTAGTTATTTTAGGGAGGATCAGAGCCTCAATGTATAGTTTAGGTTCTGGTTTGTTATGAGGTGTAACCTCACATAACGCATAACCACGTGGTTGTTCATTGGTATCGCCTATTCCTGTGATCGTAGTGCTTTTTTGTGCGGGATATCGCGATAGACCAAGTCGTTGAACACATGCTTCCGTGATGAGAGTAGCTTGCGAACCTTGGTCGACCAGAGCGCGTACCAAACGTGATGGTTTTGGTTCGCTGTTCATGGATCGAACATTGACAAGTGCAGTTGTAAGTAAGACAGTACAATTTTTATTATTAGGAAACTTTGTAGCTCCATGTAATAGAGTTGGCCCTTCTGAGCAAGATTCCGAGGCAGCCGAACATTCTGTTGTCAGTGTGACGCTTTGCTTAGATAAAGTGTCACATATTGAGGAGTGATGACGTAGGTTACAATAGCGGCAGTTGCGACGCGAGGGACACATGTCGTCTTTGTGGCCCATATATAAACAATTGCTGCAAATTTTATTTGAGTTTATAAAGTTTTTACGTTCACCAATGTTAAGCTTTTGAAAATTGTCACACTTGTTTAGCGGATGGGAATTTTCTTTACAATATATGCACTTGAGGGTAGGCGGAAATTCAATAGCAGTTGTATAAACATTCATGTTTCGTGGATGATTCGTAGAATAAGTATTCAATGAACGCGGCATGCTATATTGTTGATCAGGTCCGGAGTAGGGCAGCGATAATGGGCGGTTGGCAAATTGCGCGCGCCGCGCTGTCGCCCCAAAGGCAGCTGTGCGAGTGGTGTTGGCAGTTGGTATTGCAGTGGAGGCACGGCCTAAGGTAGTCGCTGTACTCGTAGATGGTGCCGATGCCGCCATTACTTCAGACGCCGCTAACTCTTTATCCAAAAAATCCAGTAATTCGCTTACTGATGGTATGTCGCTTGGCGATCGCAAGGATAATTCAAATCGCCTCCGTATGTCAGGCGTAATTTTCTTAATAATATATTTAAGAGTATAAAACTCCACTCCGCTACGGGAAAATCTAAAGAATTTAGGGCCGTTATGTTTCGAAATATGTGTTAAGTATCTGCCGTAAGCTAGATTGTACATTCTTTTCATTTACTGGCTCAACGTCAAAAATATTGTCAAAGTGTTTTGTTGCGATGATTCTTTTATTCTCGTATCGATGACGTAGCGCTTCTAAGGCATTTTCATAATTAGAGTCCGTAACCGGAACGGATTTAATTAAATTAAAAGGTTCATCTTTTAGTGACAATAACAAGTACCTAAACCGTTCAACATTTGATAAAGTTTCATTATCGTGCACAAGTGACTTAAATAAATCATAGAAGGCATTCCATTCAGTTAATTTCCCGTCAAATGTATGTAATGATATTTTTTGGTAAACGAATATGAGACTGCGCAGATTGTGATATATTGCAGTGAGCGTGCGCTTCGTGACCACAGGGCATTGCCACACTGGCTAAGCTTTGTTTTCGCGTCTCCTTTATGGAATCTAATGTAATTTGAATTTTATAATATAAGGAATCAAACCTATTACGTGTAGCGAGATGTTCTTCTTTGGAAAACTTATTTAGTTTAACAGAAAGTTTTTCTATTTTTCCTTGAACTTGGAAAAAGGTTTTCTTAATAGAATTTAACTCTTTTACCCGAACACGAAATTCGGCTGGGTCCTCAGAACAGTCCACTATACGTTGGATACTATCGAGAGCAAGATCACGTTCGAAAATCAGTTGTTCAAATTCCATCGTTATGGATTTAAATCATGTAACAAATGTAAGTATAATAATTATTTTGGTTTTGTATTAAATCAATAGTTTATAACTGGTAGGTAATGTAAACCGTAGCTATAAAAACTTGATTATTATTATCAATCGATATTGCGTTATGATATACCTACCCAATTAGCACAAATGCATTAGTCAGCTAATTTGTATACGTTTTTTTTGCATGAACGCTGTGTGCAAACGGCCTTATCTCGCCGCGCGTTGTGAACTGCGATGTAGGTAACACTTTTATAAACTACTGCGTTCATGAGATTTAATGCCTAAAAAAATGTTGAAATATCGCTTGGAACACCTAAAAACTATATATAATTACAAATAACTAGCTGTGAGGAGGCTGTATACACCGATATTAGCTCAAATTAATACTTAACAGGCCTAAAATCTCGATGTTAAGTTTAGTTGCCGGCGCGGCGGTGGTACCACCCGCGCTTCACAAAAAAAATTATGAAACTGACTAAAATTAGATCTATTTTAATTAGACTAGCACAAAACAGCTATAAAACGCGAAATTATACAAAAATGCCCAGATATAATGCGGTATATCCGGTTCGAAAACTATGTTTAGAAGAAAAGCTAATGGACGGTCAGTGTTTATAATGCAGTCACTTACCGGATCGGGAACGCGCTCCGATGATGGGGGCCCCAAGATGCGCTGGTAAGGTCCAGGATTGATGATCTGGTCGAAGGTTGATGAACTTCGCGTCTAAAGTTTTGCTTTTTTGATGATAGCCGTTAGAGGCTTGTGTTTTGATGTGTGTCACGCGTTCTCGCGGATCGTTTGCGGTATGTGTCAACTTCGAGTTCGACTGACAGCTGTAGTGTTGCCGTTTTAGTAAGCGGCCACATAAGTAAACCCCGACCGATTGTAATAAAATTAAGTCTACGAATTTGGAAAAGACGCTGGTTTGTGCTATGATTATAAATATATCAAAAGTACGGAACAGTAAGTGACGATGCAGTCTAAGATGAAAGCGGGCTAACCTGGAAGGGGTATGGCAGTTTTTAATAAACCCATGCCCCTTTGGTTTCCACACGGCATCGTACCGGAACGCTTAATCGCTTGACGGCACGGCTTTGCCGGTAGGGTGGTAACTAGCCACGGCCGAAGCCTCCCACCAGACCAGACCAGAAATTTAGAAATTATAAAATTTCAAATCCCCGCTAGGAATCGAACCAAGAACCTCCCGCTAATAAGACCACAGCGCTTACCACTGCGCCAGGGAGGTCGTCAAAATGTAGTGTAGTAGGAGTATAAAATGTAAATGTTGAATTTGTTCAGACATGTGCCAAAAACAAATTTACATGGTTTTTAATCTCCCGACCTAAATCACTTAAGTCCAGTTACATAACAGGTGGTTAAAGTTGCGTTATGATTGCTGTTAAAATTTGATCGTCAATAAAACGATTTTCTTTTGTAATTCAATGATAAATAATAACCCTTGACTGCAGTTTCACCCAGTGATAAGTGATGATACAGTTTAAGATGATAGCGTGCTAAGGATGGTAACGGTATGGCAGTTATATTAAAGGTAAGTATACTTTTATCGATTTCCATTTTGCATCAAATCGGAACGCCAAATTGCTTGGCTGTACATTTTCACAGGTAGAGTGGTAAACTAGTTACGGCCAAAAATCTCCTACCAAGTCAGACCTCAGTGAATATTATTTAGAAGTTAGCTTTGTCCACGTGGAAAACACAAAGTTCAAACTCCTATTTTGCCCCCTTAGGGAATGAAATTTCAAAAATACTTTCTTAACAGATGTTATATTATCATTACCTGTATGCCAAGTTTCAGGCCGGCCCATTGAGTAGTTTAAGCTGTGCGTTGATAGATCAGGTCAGTCAGTTTTCCCTTTTATATATTTAGATTATGAATTTATTGATGGCTTCAGCCAGGAATTGAAACAAGAAAATTCTATTTCTAAGATCACAACGCTTAGTTTGCCAAGGACGTCGCCAGGGTTATTAACTTTGGACTAAAATTTTATATATGACCTTAATCGTGGAGGTATAAATACGGACTTTTGCAACTCACTTTGCATTTCATTGGCTGTCAAATTTAACGGTAATCGTCACGTAACGCTAACCGGTAGTCATACAACCGGACTTTAGTCTAATAGGTGTTTACGTAAAGCAGTCACGTATCAACGTTAAATTCAGCGTACAAAATATGTAGCTAAGGTTCACGCACTTGTAACAACCCTACCCTTTCCATTTGACCGAATGTTATACAACATAATCGAAATATAAATTTTTCTTTACTGTTCCTATAACCTTTTTGGTAACTTCTCACGGAACAAGGGTCGGATAGGGTTGCCAACCGTACTTTATTGTAAAGTATTGCATGTACTTTGTTTCGGGCAAAGGTATTTTCAGAGGCGTCTCTAGCCCTTGTGGCGCCTGTGTGCAACCAGTACCCTGGCGCCCTCTAGTCTAGTAGGAGCAGGGTCAAAATGGAATACTAACAGTTATATTTTCAAACGGAAATTCGGATGCAAATGGTGCAATTTTAAATGATGACGGCGTCGGCCATAACACGAGCGTAGGGTCTTTGAGAGCGCCGGCATCGACGCATCTTTGGAGGTGTCGCATTAGAGGGCGCTCGGCGCCCCCGACCCGGCGCCCGTGTGCGCCGCACACCCTGCACCATAGGTAAAGACGCCTCTGGGTATTTTATGCCTTATCGAAGAAGTAAAGTAGCAAGCATAAAATATATTGTTTTGACCTTTTCAACTAAATATAATATTTTTAATAAGAAAACCGGCCCAAGTGCAAGTCAGGCTCGCGCAACGAGGGTTTCCGTATTACAGTCGTAGTTTTTCGACATTTTGCACGATAATTCAAAAACTATGATGTATAAAAATAATCAAAATCTGTTTTAGAATGTACAGGTGAAGACCTTTTATATGATACCCCTTTTGATATAGTTATCTTACTTCGAAAATTGAAAATACTAATTATTAGTTCAAGATCACAATTTAATTTTTTTTGTGTGATGTAACCACAAATTCACGGTTTTCAGATTTTCCCCGAATGTCTGCTATAAGACCTACCTACCTGCCATATTTCATGATTCTAGGTCAACGGGAAGTACCCTGTAGGTTCTTGACAGACCGACAGACAGACAGACAGACAACAAAGTGATTCTATAAGGGTTCCGTTTTTCCTTTTGAGGTACGGAACCCTAAAAACCATCTAACAAGAAAAGTGGGAACCCTGGCACGGAATTAAAAGATATTATTATTTACTCGTGTATTCTAAACGTAAAACGGGCCGTCTGTCAGTTTTATGTGTCTGACATGGGATGAAAGGCAGACCCTCTGTACAAGTGCTAGACTTGCGCGGTGATTATTATTTAATGTGTTTAACAACTGTGCAAATGACGAGGTGCCGGGTTTGATTTCCGGGTCGGTAAAAAAGATGGAAACACTGGCACGGAAAATTAAAAGATATTGTTAATTTTATTCGTGTATTCTAAACGTAAGGTCAGTTTTATAGGTCTGCTTTGGAATAAAAGTTGGACCCTCTGTACAAGTGGTGACAGCAGGTTAACCATTAATCCTGTGCCTTATCTCTCTCCGGTCATGTCAGATTGCCTTCCCATCAAACTCTGAGAGTGAGGGAACAGAATATATGCTCTTGTGCATTAAACAATATCTCCCGCAAAAGTTGGTTAGTCTCTGTTAAAGTTCGGTCAAGAGGACATTGGTATTGATATGAGCACACCTGAATTTTAGAGTATTCACATCCTCTTCTTACTAATGTAATATGAAAAGGACGGACACAGTTTGACAGTTTTAAATTTAATTTAGAGCTGTCAAACCTCGTGACTTAGCTGCCAGTCGCGATCCTTTTGTTTGTAGCGTGCACTAAAATTAGAGTATTTAAATGTAAAATTCGTGTTCTGTCCTTTTTTAGCAAATTTAAAAGGAAAAAGATGCAGACACTCTAAATTTAGTTTAGAGAAAGACAACAGAATCGGCGCCAATTAATGTATTTATGAGCGAAACAATTTGCTCTGAAACCACGGCGAAATTATTGGACCTCTATACAAAATACATGAATTTGTAATCCTTCGTTAACCTTACCTTTTGACCCTTATTAATGTGTAGCTTTTAATGTCTCGTACCCTCGTTTATAAATCATTAAATAGAGACAAAAAGGTAAATGACAGAGCACACAAAATCACACTTCAATTAAGTAGGAGAAATAAAAAAGACAAACTTTGCCTTACGGTAAAAGACTAATCTGAAATAAAAAATATTCTGTTCTACAGCCGACAGTTTTTCTGGCAAACCATTTAGTTTCTGATTCTATTTCGCAAAAAGTCAAAGTCAAAGTCAAATCATTTATTCAAAATAGGAACCGTTGTACACTTTTTGATTGTCAATTGTTGGATTTGTAAGATAACGATGTAATGGTGATAATTAATTAATCCATCATTATCATCATCAACCGATAGACGTCCATTGCTGGACAGAGGTCTTTTGTAGAGACGTCCATGACTGTCGTCACACGCCACGGTCTTGCGCCGCCCTAAATCCAGCGAAATTAGTACAAAAACAAGTAAAACATGAGCAAATTAGGCTTTAGAACCAGATAACCAATCTTCCATTCAAAGTTCGTACCGTAATGTGAAGATTATTCAAATCCAGCGAGGATGGAAGCTGTCATAACGGATTTGATAATTCGAGCGCCTCCAAAGTTTACAAATCTAAGATAGCATTAACTTAAACCCTCTTGAGAACGGAAACTCAATAATAATGCAAGTCCTTGAGGTAAACCTGCAAATATGACTAATATTCTTTAAAAAAAAAAAAATGGACTAGATATTTTCCGCTTTATAAATAGGTATTTAGTAACTAGGTAGATACAGGCTGTTACTAGAACTCTAGCAAAAATAAGACAGGTGATAGTACTGATGATTACTGATATGATACCACAAAAAAAAACGGAGGAAAAAATAAAAAATTGTCCGATACTAGCTGCCCTGGCGAACATCGTTCCGGCTAACAGTCGATTCCCGTAATTTGTTTTTAATATTTTAAATTTTTCTCTCCGTCGGAACCATCCTCGTACTTCAAGGAATATTATAAAAAAGAATTAGCGAAATCGGTTCGGCTGTTCTCGAGATTTGCGATGACCAACACATTTTGATATATAGAATTTTGTAAAAGTTCACGATAATTGCAAATAAAACATTCGTGGCCCTACCGCGGTTGTTTGACAGCTACAATGTCACGATCGCAATCATCTCTGATGGTTAATGCTCGCTCACTATTGGCCACAATGCATTGTTTGCAACAAGAATCGCACAAATTCGGGCCAATCCGAACAATTGAGATTGTAATAATGATTGATGCAGGTTTTAGACAATCGCCCTGCTGATTGACGCTAGAGTTTAACGAAATTTTTGTAAGTAGGCACTCGGAGTCAATGCCGCGTCGTAGGCGAGGAGTTCACCCTAGTTTTGCTTGATATACATTGCGGGTTTTAAAAATACTTAATCACTAAAACTACGAAATGAGGCAAAGGTTATTGGTATTGGATTGTGTTAGATAGTATAACAATAACGCTAAGTTTTACTAGCGTTCTGCTTACACCCTGTAGATACTTAGTTTCTAGAACGTGTCTACAAACTTACAGTACGCGACAGAAAGTAATGTAGATCGGTCATTAGAATGACATTTGGCTTGTAGGGCGGTTGTCTCTGTCACTCATACTACATGACGTTTTTGTCGGTCTCAACGACAGCGACAACTGCTCTACAAATCTGCTATCTTCTTCTAAAGGTCGATGTACATTACTTTCTGCCGCGTACTGTACATCGAGTTTTAATATTCAAACGAGAACCAGACTACACAGATACAGACTACGTTTGTATAGACCGAGTGGCGGAGAAACCACCGTCATCTCAAAACCTCCTGAGAGCGGTAACTCTAATAATCCAAGAAAGTCAATTTCCTATAGCAATCCTGAGGAAACCGACAACATTATAACGAGCGCCCCGCTCCGAACTATAGCAGGTGAAATGACAGTTCATTGGACAATTTCGCCTGCAACTGCCGCTCGTAACGAATTGGTGTTCCAATGAACCAATGGACTGACTCAGGAAATGTAAAATAACATTGGAATTTTAACTTCGACTTGCTGGAATTGTCTTGTATTTTTTGTGAGTAACTTGTGAATAGTTGGAAACGAGATGATACGTGGACTTCGGTTTTTAAAAATCGCGTGAGAAAAGATAAAAAGTATTTAAGCACTAGCTGACCCTGCGAACTTCGTTTCGCCTAACAGTCGATTCAAATTTTTAATTTTTTTTAAATCCCCACGATTTAGGACTTCAGTACTTTGCAGCATCAGGATGGAGGAGTTACGATCTGAAGTTCAATGATGTAGCCTATGCTTGGTACCTAAAATAATTTTGCATCATCCGCAGTTCCTGAAACATTATAGTTTAGGAGTGCTGTACCCTACATCATCAGGGTTGAGGAGTTGAGATTTGAGTCTAAGAATAAAGTCGTTGCTTGGTACCTACAATATGAATTCACTATGAACACTTCCTGAATCTTGATAACTCAGGCGGGCAGTAACCCTGCAGCATCAGGATTAAGGAGTTGAATCCAGAATTTTTATGTGACCACCACGAAAACTTTTTTGTTGATTTAAAAAAACATTTGCAAATCGGTCCAGAAACCTCAAAAAATCGATGTAGAAAAAAGAACCACCTCCTTTTTGACAGTCGGTTAAAAACCGATTACCTTGAAAATTTACGGAATTTTTTTAAAATATCCCCTTTCTAACAAAAAAAGAATGAATGAAATCGGACTACGCGTTAATGAATTACAACTCAGTATACATTTTAACTTTCATCCCCTCTCCTACGGGAACCATGCTGAATTTCGGGATAAAAGTATCCTATATTCTTCCTCATAGTATGACCTCAAATCGTACCAAGTTTCATTGGAATCCATTCAGTAGTTTCAGCGTGATGCGCGGCGTGATACAGACAGACAGACAGACAGACAGACAGACAGACAAAAATGAAAAAAATTACAGTTTTGGGTTCAGTATCGATTTAGAGTGCCCTCGAAAAAAATTTTCAAAATATCTTCAATGTACAGAATTTGACCTGTTACAGTTTTATTATAAGTATTGATTTAAACTATCGGGACTGATTTCCATTGGTAAACTATTGGTAAACTATGACTGAAACCCTTCTCACACCGAGAGCTCCGTGATCTGTAGTGATCCGGCGATGGGTTGATCATTTATTTATTTATTATTTTATTTATTAAGGACACACACAATACATTAATTTAACACAAACTACGACACTTATAAACAACACAGGCTGATAAATGTATCTATAAAATGATCAAATGATATTATCATGATATTCTATTCTATCATGATGAAATGTAATGAGTTACTTATTTTGTATATTCCTCTGTCGCTTTATTTATTAAAACCAAAAAAAGCGACACTTATTATAAGTCCCTATCCAAGTTTTTTACTTAAAAAAACTTCTATTTATTATTTATGTAAGTACTAAGTACCACCTGTTTTTATAACTACCAAACCCACGTTCCAAATTTATTTGATAGCGAGAAACAAGCTTTTAAATAGCGGAAAATTCAATTTTATTTGTGAGCTTAAAGGTATAGAGCTTTATTCATAAAAGTTATAAATAGAAAGATTATGTTTTACAAGCTTTTTTCTCTTTGATGTCATAATTTTCCTTAATATTGTTTTGTAGCACGCAGTAATTTAAAGAATAATATATGTTTTTAGAAGCTTTATTCTCCTAGACGTCAGGATTTTCCTAGAATAACGTTTTCCACACGCGGTCATCATATTTCAGGTCATTTAGGCTTAGCATAGCTTGACTGAGGCTTAGCTACTTAGTATTTGAAGTCACGCACACCCAATGAACGACAAAGCATAGAAGATGTATTCTAACAATAATTCTCATTCAAAATACACACACACCACAAACTCACGTCTGTTATCTAAGATAGTTAAATCCATGATGACGCGCTCCGCTCTTTGTCCCTATCGATTACAATGCAAATGTGCTATGTACAGTTAGAGTGTGAGTTCTATCGTAGTCGTAATGCACCTATCAGCGATGTGGGCACACGCACAAGAAGATAAATTAGGTAAAGATCACTCTCCGCACCCGTGGTTTGCCCGCACGAACGATAGTGGGGCGCGTCTTCGTGGATTGAACTATCTA